>NC_135859.1:12906305-13071305 GCF_031162955.1 Sander vitreus | reverse complement strand
TGTAATTTATCCAGTGGGGCAGAGGAAGCCAGTGGAGCAGAGTGAGGAGGGGTGTGATGTGGTCCGTTGATCTGGTGCGGGTGATGAACCGGGCTGCAGAGTTCTTAATGGATCGGAAACTATGAAGAAGTTTATTTGTGGTGCCCGTGAGGAGGGCGTTGCAATCATAGACTGTATATAAACTGGACCAACAGATCCCGTTGCTCTGGACGGAGACCAGTGAAGGATATTAGAAGCATTTTTCCGGTGATGGCTGAGCGTTGCTGCGCAGCCTCCAATTGAGAGAGACGACGTAAATGTGACGTGAGCAACCTGTCTGAAAGTTATAAGTCTTCTGGTAGCTGTGCCAAGAGAAATCTCAATCATTCCCAATCTTGCAGAGACGGAGAGCGTAGGTATATGTAAGGAGATAACATAGGCACAGGCTAATTATTGCTAACTAATTAAACTTAAACAGCTAATGTAAGTCAAAACTGCCTGCGAGCTTCTCCTGTACTATACGGTAATTCCTCTACTATGCGACAGTACGTTGCTTGGTTATGACACAACCGTTAGCCTATTTTTACAAAAACGTCTGCTACGGGGCCATAACGTGAGGTACAAGGTAATGGAGACTTTTATACATTGTCGTGTTTCTTTAGAAATAAACAATGGACAAATAGAGTCTTTAAACGCTTCAGATGTAAAGTTATTCGCTGTCAAAGTGGCGCCAAAATGAATGGCAGTCAATGGGATGCTAACGGGGGGGTGAGTGCTTGTTAGCATCAAAATGGCGCCATAGGATCTACGGGTTGTTGACAGACTTACCCCCTTGGTTGCAATAGTCTATGCGGGATGTGACCACGGCGTGAATAAAGAAAGTATGCATTGCGTGTGATATTGCTAATGTGGGGGCCAAAGGAAAGCATACTGTCCAGAATGACAATGAGACTTTTGACTTGGGAGGAGGTGGGAATCGGAGAGTCATCAACCGATACGGTGAATGGGTGGGTTTTGGAGAGCGTGGACTTTGAACCAATGAGAAGAACCTCGATTTTATTTCCATTGAGCTTATCGATTAAGCTTGGATTTTCATAGTGCCTTAGGGCAGAAAAAGTAACCCACAAGAACAAACAAATTTAGTTGGTTAGTTTTGTTAGTTCCTAAACACTAAAATCAGACAATGGAGAAAATTATCAGCAGATGAATCCATAATGAAAATAATCATTAGTTAATATTTCAAAATGAGCTCCTGCTTAACAAACTACAACAGTAATATCCTGTAATGGATGAGTAATAATCTTATGATATAACTATCATATATATAAGTATAACAGTCACAGGGGACATTTTTATTCTTTATATACTTATGATTATACTTACATACTTTCACTGAAGGAACATTTTCACTGCAGAACCTTTACTGTAACAGAGTAATTTTGTGTGATATTAGTTACTTTTATTGCAGTAAAGAATACTTTCTCCACCTCTGTTTATATTGTGTCTTTTTTTCAGCTGGTCATCATTTTAAGAATCAGCCTGCTGTGTTTGATGGTTGCTGTTTAGTCTTCCTGTTAGACTTCTGGTTAACATCTGGACCATCACTGATTGGTCCGTTAACTAAACAGGTCTGGATGCTTCAGTCATGAGGTATGTTGTTGTTGAAAGCAGAGACCACTTCTCCCCAAATTGTTTTTGGATGCAGTGATAAAACGTCAGTGAGTCTTTAAACTCAAGTCTCTGCGAGCTTTTCTGTAAACTCAAATCAAGGTTTTAGAACATTCACAGTTTATGTTTGGTTCTCTTGGTGCCCTGTACTCGTACGGTCCCTGAATGCCTCAGTGCTGCGTGGGCGCTCTCCTCTATTTCTGGACACATGAGTCATCTTCACTCATGTTATACAATAGAAACTTTGCTCCACTGACACTCTACTGCAGCAGAAATAGAAAGCAGGAGTAGAGCTCAGTCAGGTTGCTAGTTTGAATCCCTCACTGCAGTTTGTGTCTCCTGAAGCATCAGTGAGTTCAACTTAGTCTAGACTCTCTTGGAGTTAGTCCATTTGCTTAAGTACTGTAGTTAGTACAATTCTAGGTTACTTGTACTTAACCTATTTTGACTTTTTTCTACTTTATACTTTGAGGCAAATATTTTACTTTTTACTGCACTTCATTTATCTGACAGCTTTAGTTACTTTGCAGATTAGGATTTAAAAAAAACAACCTGTAATGAGCCTATAAAACACAATGCTTCTTGGATGTTAATGCATCACTTATAATAATCCAATAGCATAACATATAAAAATGGAACACTGACAGAGCCCATTATTGCATGTAATGATTACTTTTACTTTTATACTTTAAGCTCATTTGCTTATAATACTTACTGTAAGTGCTTCTACTTAAATATATAATCTGTAACTTTTCCACATTTCCACAACTCGACCTATGTTATGTATATTTTGTTGAGTTGTGTTCTTACATTATCCCAAATTTCCAACAATGTTCAAACCCAGAGAAATCTGTCATTTTATTCAGGGTAACATCCATTACATCCATTACATTTGGTTGTCTGTCAATAGCGTCATATAACCTTTGACCCCTCTAGTTGCTCTAACTTGTGGCAAAACACGGGAAACACCAGATGATACGTTTGAGAGTAATTGTAAATCATACAATGTCACAGAATTATACTCAGTAACCGTAATACAACATTTTTTCTGCCACACAGCATCATCTTTTCATTAATTGCATGCCACTTTGCAACACAGTAATACAATATAGACCTAATTTATTGATATGATCCAGCTTAGGGTTACTACGATGTGCTACGATGACAATTGGCTCATGCTAATGCTTGGTGGCTAAAACTTACCGTAACGTTATAAGGTTACAACAACGTGAAACGCGATTATAAAGTTATTTTTAGTATGATTGTTTTGACCACAGATAACAGCGCTAGGCTAACCCACGATTTATTTCGTCACATAACGTTAGCTACAGTAGCTGTATGGGTAGTCAACTCCTCTAATTCTAAGGTTAACAGGTTAACATTACGTTAGCTAACATTACTATTTCAGTAGGACTTTTACTTTTTGACTTATTGCGACTATTACTTAAGTAAACAATCTGAATACTTCCTCCTCCGCTGCCTGTGATTCTGGAGAACCAGTAACATAAAGTTCAACTGGCAACATGAACAGATCAGAAGCGGAGTATTTAATCAAATTAAGTGGATAATCAGTGAGGTGAAAGATATACAATATACATACATAATAACTAGAATAACATGCTGCTGTTCTTCTTCTTGACACCTCTCGAGCTGCAGGTTAAAGTTTTGTGTGGTAAAGAACTTGAACTTGATGTCATCTGTCCCGATACTGATGAGAGCATATTTTATTGGATTGGTATCGGGTCAAAAATAAAGCAGATTGAAATCTGCTTCTTCACTGAGCTGTGTTTTGTCCTCCACCTTCAAATCTATCTTTTATTCAGGTTGTAATTTGACCACTTTCCTACCTCCCTCTTTTCTTCCCTGCCTATTTCCTTTATTTCCAAGCTTCTCCTTCTATCCATACTTTGACTCTTTAAATCCTTCATCTTTCCCTATCGCCTCCTTTCCTTGCCTATGTCCTTCTTTCCTTCCCCTACCTCCTCCTTCTTTCCATGCTCCCTTATTTCTTCCCTTTACTCCTTTTTTCCTTCCCTACCGACCCTCAGCCCTCAGGTCAGGAACCACTGCTTTAGGGGACCAAAGGACAGTCTGTAGCAGGACATCAGGTGGTATCAAACAAGTTGGATGGCTCATGTTGTCTGATAACTGGTGTAAGTTGAATCCAGTGTGTTCCTGCAGCAGATGGAGGCATCAGCTCTTATCTCTGAGAGCAGCAGGGGACCGAGTGGGGCTAAAGGGGGGGGGGTTGTTGATGCTGCAGGAATGAGGCCACAGGCACAGTCAGCGGTGGTGGTGTGTGTGTGTTTGTGTGTGTGTTTTTGTGTGTTTGTGTATGTGCGCCGGTGCGTGCCTGTTTGTGTGTTGTAGGGGTTCAGGCTGCTGTCCACTCGCCGTCAGCTCTGTCAGTTGATTCTCAGTTGCAGGAATTTTAAGTTGAGTGTGTTTGCTGATATGACAGAACAAAACCTTCCTCTCTCCTCTGATATCAGAACAGGAACTCTCTCATGCAGATACTTTTAAAGATGCAGCTCTGCTTTGTCATCTCACCTCGGTGAGCTGCTGTCATATACGTCTTAATATAACAGTATGACCTGCCAGCTGTATAATCAACTACAGCAGATCACACAATGCAGGTGTGTTCCTGTAACTCACAGCTGGATTGTGTGATTGGTTATAATGAAACACAAGAAGGAAGGGATGAGGTAGTGAAAGAAATGCGGGAGTATGGCAAGGATAAAAGAAAGATATTAATAAAGGAAATAAGGAGGCAGGAATGGACTTATGTTTCAAAGTCTGTTTTTAACCACTTATTTGACAGTGGGTCTCAGTGAAGTTTAAGCTTTTATCAAATCACTGTTTCATATTGGAGCTGTCGTCATGACAACAGAAAGATATGACAACAGCTGGACTGTGTTGATGAGTAAGAATGAAACAACAGGTGGGAGGAGGAGGATGGAAGGAAAAAGGAAAGAAAATGAGGGAGCATGTAAGTAAGGAAGGAAGGAAGGAAGGAACTAGGATCGATGGAAGGAAGAAGGGAAAGAAGAAACGAAGAAACAAAGAAACAAAGAAACGAAGGAAGGAAGGAAGGAACTGGAAAGAAAATGATGAGATAGGGAATGAAAGAAGGATCAAGGAGAGGACAAGAGTAGGCAGGGGAGGAAAGACGGCGGTATTAAATAGATGAGGAAGAGTGGAGTTAGGAAGGAAAGGTGAGGGAAGAAAGGAAGAGATATGGAAGAAAAGGATGAAGGATGTGTGTTAAAGGAAAAAAGGAGGAAGGGCAAATAAATGAGGGAGAATGGAAAGTAAAAAGGTTGAGAAGGAAAGGAGAATGTAGTAAAAGATATGAAATAGTATAGAAGGAAGGAAAACACCAGGAATGGAAATTAAATAAGATTTAGAGAAAGACAGAAGGATGAGGGCAGATAATAGGATGTAGGCAATGGAAAGAAGGAGCTAAGGAAATAAATGAGGGAGTTTGGTAGGAAAGAAAGAGGTAGGGTAAAGATTAAGGAGTATGAAAGGAAGGCTGACATTGGGGAGGAAAGGAGAATATAGTTTGGAGAGGAAAAAAGTATATAGTCAAGAAATGACAGCGTTTAGAGGAGGACGGAAAGGAGAAGTTTAGAGAGCAAAGGAGTAGGGAAGGAAAGGAGGAAATAAGGGAGTATGTAAGTAAGGAAAGACAACGTCCTCACTCTAGTTGAACTCCTGTCAATCAGAACTTCAGCACAAACATCTTCAGGACACTGTGATGTCATCTGCGTTGGCCAATGAAAGCAGCCGTTGACTTATAGACGACAGGCTGGGTGTGGTCACACCTCTGTGAGGCGAGATAAAAGCCTGCCAACACGCTCGCACACGCACACACACACACACACACACACACACACACACACACACACACACACACACACACACACAGCGTGCTGAAACTGTTGCGTCTTGTGATTTTCTGTATCTGAGTTGGAACAAAACTTAACAGCTCAAGTTGACAGGCGGTCATGTTTACTGTCTGATCAATACATAACTGATCAATGTGATTGATTTATTCCTTTGCGCATCCTTGGCTGAGAGCGTCAGTTCATTAACCTTCATTATTTGGAGGAAGTAGCTCATGAAAAATGAGTGAAAAGTACATAAGGGTCTGAATGTTGTCTGAATGTTTAACATGCCAGTTTATTACATCACATGCAAACACTGATAGTACTGCAGTACTTTAGGGCTGGAAAGTTACTAAGTACATTTACTCAAGTACTGCATTTAAGTACAATGTTGAGGTAGGCTACTTGTACTTTACTTGAGTATTTCCATAGTTTGCTACTACTACTACTACTACTGCTGATACTTTAACTACATAAAGCTGATAATACTTGTGTACTTTTGCATGAGTATTTCTACATTACGTAATGTATTGGTACTTTTAGTAAGTAAACACTGTACAGTATACTGTTCAGCTCCATCATTCCTCGTTTCTTATCTGTTTTTATCTTCTTAGTCTAATGCACTAAACAGTTAATGTGAAAATATATTTGGTGTGAAAATGTTGCAGATGAGAATACTTGCCGACCGCTAAATGTTCACCAACCTACAGAATAATTAGAAGAGTCAGTCAGAGCTGTAAATGTGAAGCTGTGACTCAGCAGTTTTCAGTCTCTGACCCACTTACAGCTTCAGGCATCAACATGTTTTACATTTTACTGCATCACGACTCGACAAGAGCTCTCTGATGACAAATCGTGATGAGACAAACAAAGTGTGAACCCAGCAGGACAAACAATCAGAGGAATTTCTGCAGCTTTGAACCTCAAGGTGGAAATAGGAGAGAACATTTTACATTTGTATCTTCACATAAACCTGAAAAATTGAGCTGAAGAACTGATTTGTCCTTGTTCGTGCATTATATATGGTAGCCCGTATTTAACATTACAACATTTAACATGCTGTGTGTGTGCATGTGTGTGCGTATGTGCGTGTGTGCATGTGTATGTGTGTGTGTGTGTGTGTGTGTGTGTGTGTGTGTGTGTGTGTGTGTGTGTGTGTGTGTGTGTGCGCGTGCGTGCGTGCGTGCATGCGTGTGACAGTTATAAATCTGAATGTCTACACATTCGCAGGACCTCAGTGTGTGTTTTCTGTGTAGAAATGTGTGCAGTGACCGGTACTAACGACCTCCTCTGTGATATTAACAAGATAATTTATGTGTTTAACACAAAGAGAGAAGAAGACAGACGCCCAGAGGAAAAGTCAACCAGTCAGTTAATGTCCCTCTGCTTGTCGGTGGTGGAATGTAACTAATAAGTACATTTACTTAATTACTTAAGTAAAGTTTGGAGGTATTTTACTTTACCTGAGCATTCATATACTCCACTACATTTCAGAGGTAAATTTTGTACTTTCTGCTCCACTACATCTGTGTGATAGCTTTAGTTGTTTTTCAGATGACAGTTTTTAATCCCCTTTCTGTCCAGTGAAAACCATGTATCTCCGGATGTGTTGATGTTCATTGTTTGTGATAAACTGAAGGATGTCACAAAGCTGAAAAGTTGACTTTTTAGAGATACGTGGTTCTCACAGGACAGCGACGCTACAAACTTATGATCTTATAGAAGATGATGCATTGCTGTAGATTAAACTACCTAACAATATATAAAGGAGTTCAAATTAACCTTGAACTCAACCTTAAACATCTACAGCAGTAAAATGCAACATACACATTAATACAGCAGTAATATTAATACAGAAACATCAGATATAATAGGAAACACTGACCAGGGAACATTTTACTGCACAATGAGTACTTTAACTATATTTTGCTGATCACATAACGTTTTGAATGCAGGACTTTTACTTGTAGTGGATTTTGTTTTTACAGTAGCCTATTAGTACTTTTACTGCAGTAAAGGATTTGAATATTTTTTTCACCTGTCTGTTGTTATAAAAATGAATAAGTGCTGTGGAAATAGATATTATACTGAATTGTAGAAGTAATTCTACTGTCAGTCACTTGGCCTTTATTTGTTCTTGCTGGTTATGGATATTATTTGAATTCTTGCTTTTATTTAAAATTGACAGTATCGACATTTATCTGGAAATACAAAACAACCAACAGATATTTTGCTATTTCTGCTGGATGTGCAGGCACGACTGAGGATTGAACCTCAGTATTTTGTGGTATTTGTGTAACTTGTTGACTTAATCTTTGATCAGATATTTCCTGATTTAAGTCCTAGTTTTGGCAATTTTATCGTTTTACTGAACGTTTTCGATCCTGATAAACTGATAGCGTATAAAAGATCTTTGCTGTTTTTCGTTATTTTTGTCTCCATTTTGTTTCTTCCATGGAAAATGGTTTGTGTTATCAGTCAGGAGTGTGAACTCACACTCTCAACACTCTCTTCCTACACACCACCAGCAGCTGACAGAGCACCTTCACTCTGAACTTAAATAGGAATTCTGGGAATTGCAAGAATAATAAATAACTACTGTAGACAAGGTGGATTCACCAAAAAACTAAATCATGTCATCACATGTGTTGGGTAGGACAAACTTGAGTTTGATTTATACTCCTAGAAGTTGCAGCCGGGTGAGGTTTACCTGAGGCTGTGACCCCTGCTGTGTGTGTGTGTGTGTGTGTGTGTGTGTGTGTGTGTGTGTGTGTGTGTGTGTGTGTGTGTGTGTTTGTGTGTGTGCACACAATTGGTTTCGGGGTGGTCTGATAGTGGGAGGTCTATTTTAGTGCAGCATCTCTCTCTTCGGTCTCTCCCACATTTCTGCCACCTGATTGGACGCTGGGTGTGGTAACCTAGCAACCTTCAGATATCTTCCAGACTCACAGATCTGCTGAACGAGAGCCTGAATTAACACTGTTCAACAGATATATATTGTAAAGATATCTATCACATATGTGAGAGATAAATACATGAAGATGATGGAGGAGGTGGAGGCAGAGAATATTTTCTTAGAAAGCTTCAGAGATTAATATATATTATGATTACACTTATATAATGGGCACGTACCAAACGCACAATAGAAGTTTGTCTGGAGTCCTAATTTTAAACAAACTCCTGCCAGCTGATCCACAAACAGTATTCACTGTGGACAAGTTCAACATCATTGTTGATCGAGGTTTAAAATATTCTGCAGCTAAGATGTTGATATTTTATTCAAACAAAATGCAGTTTAGGTAGTCGGCTGAGTCGGGTCAGTCGGCACATTCAGCTGCAGCCCTGTGTCCTAAAAATTACATTACCATTCAACTAAACTACATTCTCAATTACGTTTCAAGGGAAACATATTTTGTCCTGGAGGCATTTGTAATCAAAAGTCAGGCAAAAAAAAAGTTTTCCTTAAAACCTAATCGAGAAATCAGTTTAGTTGTATGGAAACGTCATCTTTTAGGAGACAGGGTTGTGATAACTGCCAGTTTTTGGTCCATAAATGACAGATGTGACTCATTCCAATGGGTAATTTGGACTGAGAATCACCTCTCACAACCAGACTATATTCATTGTGAGTCTGATAATCAGATTGAAGTGCTTCATTCACTTAGCCTGACACAGTGTTCATATTAGCTGTTTTCTTGATAAAGCTGTGGTAGTGATTGCATAACTAACCATTTTACAACATACATGTCTATTTTCATTTGGCTTTTGCTTTTTACAATTTTATTGAATGTCCCAGTTATCACCTTGAAATATATGCACTGTGTAGCGTATGCAAAAGTTCACACAATGTGACACAAACTGTAGAGTGCATGACCTTTTATAGATGTGTAATTTACAGTCATGGTTGCACAAAGTCATACGTTTCCAAAATCTTAGTATTGAAATATTAGTCAGTGGCAGTTAAACATTGCATGGACTCAATTACCCTATCGTTCATCCATATGATTTCCAAAAAAAATCTTTTGTTCAGAGTCATCAAAAACAAAACTATGTTATATGTAAAATATAATATGCCTAATGGTAAGACCCTAGAAAAGCACTACAGGCCCCATTAGACCTCCTCCCAGACCCTTAAATACTGAATAATAGTAGTTGTCAGTTTTACTGTAAGCTTCACTTGCTTACACCACTTCCTGTTAATGTAATGGTGTGCAGGTGATGAACGTCATCGTTCACCTGTTGGAAACAATGAATGATCTGACAGCAGCATTCAGTAAACAGGACGAGTGAATCTGGTCAGTGGACTCGTTTAGTCAAATATGGATGTCAGAGTGAACATTTTTCAGTTTCGTGTTTTCATTCATTTGACAGATTTCATTTTTCAGAACAAACTCCTGCCAGCATCATCGCTTAGCAACAGTGTCGACTTCCCAGAAATAAAAACGTGAATCTAAAAATAGTCACAGAGCAAACAAGAGACGGACGACTCAGCCTCCATTCAGAAGTCCATTCAGATATCTGGTGATTCTAACAGAGAGTTTTACTCCACTCTGCAGCTTCATCTGGACTGAAGCTCGCCTGTCTGATGTCGAAATTTTACAAATTATTCTGAAGGATGAGGCTGTGTCCTGTCCTCTGTGTGTCAGTTATGTTACACAGTCTGTTTTCTCTCTGCAGACTGGTGATCTGAAGAATCTGAGCTGCAGCAAAATCAACTGTAAGGATGTAAGTCAACCTTTCTGAGATTTAAAGCATGATTTGAATTTTGTCTTTAGATGATTCGATTCACACAAAGAGACATTGTTTTGTTTTCAAAGAGAGTTTAACTTCAGTTTTGTGTTTATGTATTGTTTGCACCAGATAGTTTCATACAATTTCTTGGAGCAATATAGAGTAAATGAGTCAACTCACCCACATATTTACAGTAGGAGGACATTTAGGGAGAGTTGTTTTACCCTGGAAACTTATCTCTACCTCTATCATAACAACCTTAACATAACCCTGACCAAAAACCAAGTCTTAACTCTCATACAATGGTTAATCTTTGTGGGCCCTACATTGTAAATATTAACCCTTTAAAGTAATAACCTGGAAGATTTTTTTCTTAAGTCTCTACTGTATGTATCGTCAAAATGGGTATGGTGATTGAGCCTATGGCCTATGGTCTGTGGTGACATTCACAAGTGGCGCGCAGTTAGAGGCACCGTCACTCAGCAGTGGTTGGTCTGCCAGAGAGGGTAGGCGGAGCTAGCGCCACAGACTCTTCGACTCACTTGTGTGTGAAGCGAGGGGCTTTTTTAACCGTTCTCTGCTAGTGTTGCAAGTAAATGGTTACTATGGCTGAACAAACAGAGAAAAGAGCGATGTGCTGCCAAAGATAAAGAAACAGGGATCTTCGAGACTTTAAATCCCAGGACTAAAAGGATGTTTTTGCACTAACTTTCAAAGTTATAATTAGATCCAAACATGGCTGCATTGCACATTTTATTTTTGAGGATAATCAGCCCTGTTTGAAAATGAAAAAATAATTAATAAATAACACAGGTGAAAATCATCTTCATGAGCCCTTATGGATCAAGCTGAACACCTAGATTATGAATAGTTTATGCAAAACATGAAAAACAGTTTTGTCTCTTTAATGAGATCAAATGTGTCTCTGACCTGCTTCTGAGCAGTAGCGTCCTCTCTGTCTCATCTGACTGAGGAGCTGATACCTGATTCCTCCAGTTTATTGATCAGACTATTGGTCACCAGGAACCATCGGATTGTAATTGATCTGTCTCGGGGGACTTGTGAGGCTGCTGCTGTTTTGTTTTTTTCAAGACATAAGAGCACTTTGGTTTCTCTCAGAGTGAGGGCTTTTTCTACAGCCGCCATTTTAAAATAACATCCACCAATTATCAGAGAGAAAAAGAAACCCAGAGAAAACTTTTAACCCTGTTTTATTTTTTTTTATTTTTTTTAAACTATGTTAATAATTCGCTTGTTGTTGATGATGTTTTCTTTCCACTCTGAAAGAAGACATGTGAAAGCAAAATAGCCCAAAATCTCAAAATTGACCAGTGCATGAAAAAACAATGTTTTGCCCGCTGTGGCTGGCTTTAAGTACTGATACTTTTACTTCGCCTCATTATGAAGAAGACCTTTGAAAACTGGAGACGTCCTTGTTTCCTCAGCTGTGTGACCACAGCTACTAATTAGAGTGAAACGGTCAGCCAGTCAAATAAATATCACCATATTCATTATTCAGAGTGTCAGTGCATTGTAAACCCAGATGTAATTGTAATTAAACTTTTTAGTGGTCACTTCTTATTATTTCATGTTTTGTTAAAAACCATATTCATTACTAAATCACATTAGTTGTTTGTAGTAATCAGCTTAAGTATGCAGTACACAGATCATATTAAGCACAGATAACTAAGGATGTTAAAGGTCCCATGGCATGAAAATTTCACTTTATGAGGTTTTTTAACATTAATATGAGTTCCCCCAGCCTGCCTATGGTCCCCCAGTGGCTAGAAATGGCAATAGGTGTAAACCGAGCCCTGGGTATCCTGCTCTGCCTTTGAGAAAATGAAAGCTCAGATGGGCCAATCTGGAATCTTCCCTTTATGACGTCATAAGGGGAAAGTTACCTCCCCTTTCTCTGCTTTACCCGCCCAGAGAATTTGGCCCGCCCATGAGAGAGAGAGACATCATGGATTGCAAACAAGCGAAGCATGGCAGTTAATCAAAGCCACACCCCCACCCTCCACCTTGCCCCCCCTCTCTCCTCCTCAATAGCATTTAAAGCTACAGACACAGAAATGGCACATCCTAAGGAAAGCTCATAGTGGGACTGACTCTAGTGGCTGTAATTCTGCACCAAGGCTGAATTTTGGGAAAGAGACTTCAGATACAGTATTAGGGACCACTAAGGTCTATATAAAAGCATCCAAAAAGCAGCATGTCTTAGGACCTTTAAGTTTCTGTATTGGAGGGGTCATATGAACTGTTCTGCACTGAAGTGGTGCAAAGGCTCATGGGAAAAAATATATGTTCTGAACGGTTTCTGTCCTAGTTAAAGTGTGTTTAATAATGTTCTGTTACTGTTTTGGGTGTGCATTTATGTTACGTGAGTTTTAGTTTTGTATGGTTGATTTAGTGTTCATGATCATCTACATTTGTTGTTGCACCATGACCGAGACCTGGGTGGGGACTGATTGGGTCTGGGCAGTGAGGGAGAATATGGTCATTCAAATCCATGCAGAGCACGTTGGAAATTACAATCTATGCATTGTCTTCCTTTCTGTTTTAATGGAGCTAATGTGTTGAATACCTGTTCTTAAAACTATACTGTCATTAAAGGAAAAAAAACATATTTATAAGAATGATTACTTTCTATAGTTTTGATAAATAGAGCCACATGTTTCACATTTATTGTATTTCAACAAAAGTACCTTATGTTTACTAATGAATTTTAGTAATGACTACTAATGTAAACTTGATTTGTCTACTGCATCAAATTACCAGTCTGTGGTAATTAGTGGTGTGCGATACTACAAAGTTTTGTATCGATCCGATACCAAATAAATACAGGTCCAGTATCGCAGATACCGATACTATATCGATACTTTCTTTTGCCTGGCGCCGCTGAGTCATGTGACGGTACAACATCAAATCACAAGAGGGAGGAGGAGGAGCAAAGTGTGCCTGCTCTGCGCTGTGACAGGAGCGGCACTTACACAGACAGTCAGGTCGCCTCTTTGATGAATCCGCAGCAGTGCATACTGGAGAGAAACTAAAACTAAAGTATCGATCTCATTACACTGGTATAACGTTGGTATCGATATTATTGATATTTGGATCGATTCGCCCACCACTAGTGGTAATACAATTTTACCCGTTAAGTTTCACCTTTTGTGAAGACTTAAACGGTTTAAGGCAATGGGTTTCCATGCAAATTTCTAGTAAAGTCAACTAATTCGGGATAACAGTGTGACACCAGCAGAGATCAATACAGGGGGGTTAAAGACAGAGAGCAGTCTGACCAAAATCTGACAAATCTGCAGAAAATTGTAAACAACATACACAGAAATATGAAAAAATTACCTTATAAACGTGGGTATTTCTATTTTCTGATATTTATACTACACTTTTAACTGCATTACGTGTATTAGTTACTTTACATATTCAGATTTTACCTAAACTAATCATAAAATAAGTTTAGAAAATACATTGCTGAAGATTAAACCAATGGTTTCTAGCATTAATGAAGTATTTAAAACTAGCTTTACCTTAACCAGCTACAACAGTAAAACGCTGCTAAAACATTTGTAATCTAATGATGTTATATATCAGTCACATGTACTTTTACTTTGATTCTTTGAGTGCATTTGGCTAATAATATGTATATACTTTTTTTTAAGTAGGCTTTTGAATGCAGGACTTTTACTCATAGTAATGTATTTTATGCTGTTACTGTTTCTTCCACCACTGGTGTTAATTACAGAGAAAATAGAGAAAGTGTTTGATTCCAATTAATTAATACCAGTTAATTGCAATTAATTGATCTGGTACATCCCACAGGATTTATTTATATAAAATTACATTTAAATAATATTATTCATGTGTACGTTTCAGGTATTGATCAGGCTGCAGAGCCCTGAAGACTAACATTTACAGACATGATCCTTCATTTTTGAGGTTTGAACACACACACACGCACATGCACGCACACGCACACGCACACACACACACACACACACACACACACACACACACACACACACACACACACACACAAACACACAAACACACACATAGAATTACAGTGTGTGTATCTCACTGACCGTATGTTACCCAGACTTCCACGTGCGTGTGTTGGACAAAGCTGTGGACTCTGGAATAATCCCTTTGTGTCCGTCGCTCACATCAGACAATACAGAACTGACAACCCAGCAGCTGCAGCTGAGCCATATATACTGAAAGTGGTGTTAACTGTCTGAGATTTACATGAATCCCACAATAATCTGGTCAAACAAACACTCTGCCATTTAAATGCTTGTTTCTTGTTTTCTTTGTTTTCTCCCGATGAACATGTAAATCAGACAGCTAAAGCTAGGCTAGCAGTTTCCCCTTGCTTCTAGTCTCTCTTTAAGCGAGGCTAAACAACATCCTGGATATCTCTCACATTAGATGAAATGAATGCACTTATGTACTTAGTTAATTTTGGGCTTTTTTCCATTCAATTCAATAGAGCTCAACTGTGATCCCTTTTTGAACGGCTCTAGTTCCGAAAGTGATTTCCCCCATTCAAATGCTCCATTGACGTTCTTAGATTTTAATGGTAGCAGCCGGCTATTGCCATTCGCGGGTTTGCTATTGCGGTAAACATTTCCATGGTAACAGACGTCGCTGTTACGCTTAGGATTGTGGGTAGTGTAGTCCTTCTCCATCGGGAATATAACATGTTTTTCTTAAAACAAGGCTGATATCATAAGGACTTCTGGCTTCTACAGGAGCAGAAACCTTCGTTTCACAACCTTGTAGCTCATGGTCAGTCTACCTCGGATGGTTTTGACATTATGGCTACTATACTATACTTTACTATACTATATAAAAATTAATTAATGGGATTTTTACTTCCGGAACCACACTGTTGAGCTCTATACAGTCAGTTTTCTTAGAGGAGCACCTAGTGCCCGTTACAGGAACTGAAGCTGAAAACAAAATATTCAGAATAAATCTGAATATTTTGTTTAATAAACTTAAAAAAAAAACTTTATTCGGTGTGTGTGACAATGACAGTGGTATCTTCAGATCAGTTGTTCTAACTGTGAATGTCATTGACTGAACTTTGGTGTACGTAAGGCTCTGGTCCGGCAGCTGTCTGTCATAGAAAGCCCTGCAGCAGTTTTCCAGCTGCCTCACAAAACACACACACACACACACACACACACACACACACACACACACACACACACACACACACACACACACACACACACACACACACACCTTCTCTGCTACAAGGTTGTCATTTATATTCAGTTTTACTTGCTGTACACTGTAATATAATACATATATTGTTTCTCTCAGGAACTGACCAATCAGCAGCCAGGATGATGCCCAAGGTAAACACTGTTTTCACTCACCTATGATATTTAGAAAAAAAACAGCCCAAACTATTTAAAGTGTTGTTTCTTCTGGTTTTTGCTTCTGATGGTCGCCAATTTGTGAAGAAGAGACTTCATTTCATTTCTCAGAAAATGAGATATTACAGTAATGGATTCAGGTCAAAATGTTTCCATTTTTCCACCCACCCACACCTCCCACTTTTAACAAACCTTAATATGCTAAATTTAAATAATGAAATGAATGATACAAAAGCTGCTGGAGCTGCTACCCCCCGCGACCCGATACCGGATAAGCAGACGAAGATGGATGGATGGATGATACATTAACACATTAACAATAAAAATGAATAAAACAAAAAAAACAAACTAGAAGGGCATTCGGAGAGCACAGACCTCTGCCAAGGCATTCCCTATCTCACAATGTTAATGCAGGGTGAATTTACTCAGTCAGGAACTCATTTTTCCGACACTAGATGAAAACAATTATTTTTCACTTTCGTTAACATTGTCAGATAGGGCATTTGGCCTTGGAGGTCTGCGCTCTCTGAGTGCCCTTCTACTTTCTGTTTTCTCTACAGAGACCATTGCTGCCTCACAGACCTGCTAGCTATGGACTGTTTAAATTAATTCAGGTTTTAAAAAACTCTTGATCTCACTGGGCAGAAACCTAAATGATCTTTATCAATTCCTTCATTAGCTGAAGTCTTCTTCCATTTGGCAGTTTGTGGTTGACCTCTGACCTCTGTGTACGTGTGTGTGTGTGTGTGTGTGTGTGTGTGTGTGTGTGTGTGTGTGTGTGTGTGTGTGTGTGTTTGTGTGTGTGTTAGCAGCAGCTGGCTCAGACATCTCCAGGGAGTGTGTTGTCGCTGAGAGGGCCCAGCGTCCCAGGATCCCCTGCAGCTGCCATCGTGGTGAGACACACACACAGATCAAGTCATATTATCCTTCAGATTAATCTTGAGGCAGTAATCTGTAATCTGTGGCTCCTTCCCCCCCCTTCTCCTTCTCTCTCTCTCTCTCTCTCTCTCTCTCTCTCTCTCTCTCTCTCTCTCAGGCCAGAGTGGAGGACGGGGTTATCGGCTATAAGGATTTGGCAGCGTTACCAAAAGACAAAGCCATCCTGGATATAGAGAGACCAGATCTGATGATCTACCACCAGCACTACAGCTACAGCCCACTGGAGGTGATTTAATATCATGTTTCTTCCACTAGAAGTCTAGTAATATTCTATATTTCTCTTCATGTTCAGAATCAAACCAGCAGTGAATGTATCTACTAACAAGAATTGTGTGTGTAACACAGCCTGATATATCTTCTTCCTCTGTGCCATAAAAAACACATCACTGTTCCTTCATCACCATGAACACACACTGTAGTTTATTTTGACTCAACCCCACATACACTGTCTTGCTGCACCAAATACTCACTAAACCACCAAATGTGGATTCATTTTCTGCTAAAAAATTGTCCTCAACAAATGCACTTTTTCCTCCTGTTTGTTTGATAAAGGTTTGATAAAGGTGTTTTAGGAAATTACTAATACAACTAAACATTTGTCCTCTTTCAAACATGTAGCACACAAAAGGAGACTGTCTGTTTTAGATGCGTTCTCACTTACTGGAAATACTCTGTTTGGTTTAGAGGTGGCGCCTGGTTAGAGTGGACATAATGTGAATTTCACTGCGGTCACGTAGCCGGTTCGTAATATGGTCATAAACAACCGAGTCTCTTGCCGTTCCCTGAATTTGTCTGAGGATTTCAGCGTTGGCCCTTACCGACAGAAGTTTCAGAATCTCGTCGTCTCTCCAGTTAGACATTTACGTTGGCATTTTTTTTCATGAAAACGCCCACTCGCTCGCTATGAATTCTCCGGACAACGAGCTGCTCTATTCACACGTGGGCTCAATCAGACATTACATTATTGTACTTGGGAGCTGGCATGGTAAAGTCTGTTTAATGTCCGGTCCAACTGATTAGGACATTAGTGTTCTCACATACAGCTCCTCCGGGTAATGTCTAGATAAGTTCAGGGGTTGCAGTGCAGTGTGAAAGGGGCTTTAGAAACAGACACTGTGGCTGGTCTGACAGTCGGTTAGTTTATCGGTTGGTTAGTTCTGCATTTGGCTGCAACATGAGACATTAATCTGCTGCTTAGAGACCAGACAGCTCCTTACCACAGCTGAGACCCTGTGTGTGTGTGTGTGTGTGTGTGTGTGTGTGTGTGTGTGTGTGTGTGTGTGTGTGTGTGTGTGTGTGTGTGTGTGTGTGTGTGTGTGTGTGTGTGTGTGTGTTTGTGGGTGGGTGGGTGGTTGGGAGCGTGTGTCAATTGTGTCTGGTTATGTGTCTATATACAGTCAGTGTATCAGCACACTCTAAACAATGATAAAACTGAAATAATTGTTTTTCGAGCCAAAGTAGAACGGTAAAAAGTGCTCCTGGTGTAGTCCTGAACTCAGACTTACATCTTAACATCTACATTAAAGGGATAGTTTGGATCTTTTAAAGTGGGGTTATATGAGGTATTATCCATAGTCAGTGCATTACCTACAGTAGATGGCGGTCAGCATGTCCCCAGTTTGGAGAAGCAGGTGTCACTACCTGATGTGAGTCGAGTGCATCACTTTGAGACTTTACGCAGATCTGTTTTGCTGTTAGCCACAGAATAATGAGATAGGTACATTACATAGCAGGAATTTATTATTTAGCGTAAGGCATCACATTTTCACAGCATGATCCCTGATGTCAGTTCTAGATTAGAGGCTGAAGTAGCCTACAAGAACCTGCTAATGTGAGACTTCTGTAATGTCAATACAATAAAAATGGACCTACATAACGAAGTTCATTCACTGCTGGCTACAAGTTAGCAATCAAACACAACAAAGGCTGTCACTTGAATGGCGTTTTGAGCTAGTGTTAGCAATCAAACAATCATAGATAGCTACAACGTTTGGCGTTTGCCGGATCCGGATCCCTTGGCGTTATGCTGTAAACCTGTAAAAATCTGAGCATCCGCAACTCACATCTGCACTCGACTCACATCGGGTAGTGACAGCATGCAGAAGTACAGGACCAATACCGATAGTACTGAAGCCGTTATTGATGCTCTCTTCACAGTCACCAGACTCCTTTATCAAAAACAGTAATTTTACCTTGCAGAAGACATGAGTTGCTGGTCTACTGCTGCCTCATTTGGTTAGTTTGTCTGTGTTATTGACTGACTTTGGTTAATCCAAACTAACCCTTTAAAAAGAAATTAACTAACCGTCACCTGAATTATATATCAAGAATTTAAGGACAGGTCTCAGATCAGTCCTCACTAAGACGAGGAGGGACCAGATCAGTCCAGTTCTCAGATCTTTACACCGGCTTCCTGTTTGTCAAATAATTGACTTTAAAACTCTTGTTGGTTTATAAAAGCACTGAATGGTTTATTTATGATCTGCTGCTCCGCTATGAAGCGTCTAGATCTCTCAGACAGTCTGGTTCAGGTCTCAGACGGTCTGGTTCAGGTCTGCTTCAGGTCTGCTTCCTGTCCCCAGAGTCCAAAACCAAACCTGGAGAAGCAGCATTCAGTTTTTATGCTCCGGGTATCTTTAGTAACACACAGGTAAAGAAATACATGTCGGCTTGTTCACATCAGAGAGGTTTACAGTATGTAGATCTGGGTTTGTTTCTGTGGAGCTTCTTCCTCGTTCTCTGAATCTATTTATATATTTGAGTGTTTTTAATCTATTTTTATGTTCTTTCCTCCTCAGAGGTCCTTGTCTCCTCGCTCCATCTCTCCTCCTCCCTCCCCGGAGGTAAGACACCCCCCACCCTCTCTCTCTCTCTCTCCATATATCATCATCATCATATAGTTTATCTTTAAGTTTTCACTTCACCTTCCTGTTTACATCGTGATGGTTTATGTGTAGACCTGCAACAGCAACATAATCTCCAGTTAGCAACATTATAGCCATTATTGAGCAGGTCAAAGGTCACAGCACCTGACAACCAATAAGTGAATGATCAGAGATGATCAAGAACTGATATTTAAACTGATCGATCACAGAGGAAGTTCTCTTCTGAACTTTACGGACTGAAGTACATTTAGTCAAGTACTGTATGTAAGTGCAATGTATAGGTACTTGTACTTAAGTATTCCTTTTTCTGCTACATCTCAGAGGTAAATATTGTACTTTTTACTGCACTGCATTTATCTGACAGCTTTAGTTACTTTATTGGTTTACTAGTAAACATGATAACATAAAATACATTAGTAAAGATTAAACCAGTTCACAAAAAAAAGAAAAACTTTTAAGCAAGGCATCACCCCTCCACCTGTCTGACTCCAGTGTTTCTCTATGTTCCCAGAAGGAGTGCAGGGAGTGGCTGGGGGACCGCTCTCCTGGAGGTTCCTCCCCTAGTTCCACCATCCAGACCAGCAGGACACACAGCACACACACACCACCAACACCAAACACACCAAACACACCACACACACCAAACACACCACACACACACTCCTCTGGTACCAAGAGCACCATGCAGCACTTCCACAGGCCTGGTAATGGATTTTTATTTTCAGCTTCTTCTGCTACTCTTTATTACAACAGTGCATTAGGGCCATTGTAGGTAAAAAAAATTATAATTACATGGAAAAGGGGTAATATTGCAAGAAGAAAAAATCATATTTTCCAAGATTAAAATCATAAATTTACGAGAAAAACCCCCATAAATGTACAAGAAATTTACTACACTATTCTCTTAGATTATAAAGTCATACATTTACAAGTTTTTTTGTGTCAAGAAACCACATTACTTCACTTAGCAACCTCATCACCCCACAGACGCTGCCAGTAAACAGGGAATGATGTAACCAGCGATATCCTTGCATCTGTCCATTGCGTTGTAGTTCCTGATGCAAAAAACAACAACCTTCACCTTCTCCTGAAGAGGCCCAATTCACAGCAATGTCTCTTCAAAGTGAGATGCTTATGATAATATGGTGATACTGGGCTAAAATCACAAGTATTATCATATTGCTAAATCTGATTGCCAAGTATAGTTTGATTTGGTCATCCACCGCAGGCATAATACACATATGTGGTGTGATGAGGTTGATCCAACCTTGCAAAGTGAGGCGGTGTGGTTCTACTATGGCCATCGTACTTTATCCCACAATTCTGTCTTCTATTCTTGTATTTACTGGGAGGATATTATTGCACAATTTCACCACATCTTGTTGCAGATATAAAAACATCAATTTATATTTTGGCCGATAAGTAGCCTAACAGAAAAAAGAGTTTGTCCACCAGAGAGCGCTGACAGGTTTATATTTACACTGTAAAATGTAGTCACTATTCTTTAATAACCAAATTTAAGGGATCTTTATTATACGTGTTTGTTGATGTTATGTGTCTATATTATAAAATCAATATTAACTGGAACCCTCAAATGTAGACATCAGTATTTTCCTCTTCCTTGTCTCTTTCCTCCATCTTACCTCATTCTTCTCTTCCTTCAGAAAATGGCTCCAACATCTATAAGAAGCCTCCCATCTACAAACAAGGTGTGTTACACTCACATTTACAGTAATATTGATATTTCAGTCCCTCAGAACTCAGTCAGTAAACACTAATGACAGATAAATTAACACATTAACATTAACACATTGACACAGGATCAGAATGTGGAAAATGTATCTTTCATTTCACTTTGTCTTTAACCATGAGCTTGCTAGCCAGAGGTGGAAGAAACATGCCTATTCAGGTCCTTTACTGCAGTTAAAGTACTAATACCACACTGTGTGTGTGTGTGTGTGTGTGTGTGTGTGTGTGTGTGTGTGTGTGTGTGTGTGTGTGTGTGTGTGTGTGTGTGTGTGTGTGTGTGTGTGTGTGCATGCACAGATGCGTGTGTGTCCTCTCAGCTTCCTCAGGGGAAACACATTGAGGATCTGATCATCGAGTCTTCAAAGTTTCCAGCAGCTCATCCTCCGGACCCCAACCTGCCCTCCAAGATAGAGACCGAATACTGGCCCTGCCCCCCCTCCCTGGCTGTGATTGGTACGACACACACACACACACACACACACACACACACACACACATACACACACACACAGTAAAACACATCTCGTGCTGCATTCCGTATGTTAGAAAAATGGGATTTCCACATTTTTGTTTTTAAAATCCAGTTGAACAGTCAAATCCTGACATATGCCTCATGTATTATTCAGACTAGTCACCTCCCCTCCCCTCTTGTTTCCTTTCCTTTTCTTTTATTTGTTTTAATTTCTCTTCTCTATTCATTGCATTTTCATGTTTCCTTTCTTTTCCTCTCCTCCTCCCTTCTTCTCTATTTTCTCACTTGTTTCCTTTTCTTTTTGCTTTACTTTACTTTCTCTCCCCTCTTCTCCTGTTTTCTCTCCTTGTTTCCCCTCTTCTCTGTCTTGGTTTTCTCTCCTCTCCTTGTGTCATCCTGTCTTTGTTTCCTCTCCTCCTCTTGTTTCCTTTCCTTGTCTCATCTCCTACTCACCTTGTTTACTCTCCTCTCCTACTCTCCATGTCTTCTCTCTTCTACCCTTGTTACCTCTCCTCTTCTTATTTCCTCTACTCCTCTTCCTTGTTTCCTCTCCTCTCTATCCGTGTCTCCTCTCATCTATCCTTGTTTCCTCTTCTCCTCTGTCCTTGATCCTCTCCTCTCTATCCTTGTCTCTTCTCATCTGTCCTTGTTTCCTCTCCTCCCCTATCCTTGTTTCCTTTCATCTGTCCTTGTTTCCTCTCCTCTCTATCCTTGTCTCCTCCTCCCTCTAGAGAAGGAGTGGAGGAAGAAGGTTCGGAGAGATGAAGATGTGGAGGAGGATGGAGAGCTGGATGATGAGCTGTGGGGACTGAGAGCGCTTCAGAAACAAGAACTTAACAAGGTAGAGGACCAGTCAGTGCAATGTACAGATTCTAAAAGCTCTGTGGTGGTTACACCAAACGGTATAACTCCTCAGATTATAACATCTCCCTCTCTCTCTTCAGATCCAGTCTAATCTGGGGAAAATTATCCTTAAGGAGGAGTTGGATAAATCGGCAGCTCCTCTGAGGAGGAAAACTCGCTCACTACCTGACCCACATCAGCACGCTGGTATACTGTCACTTATATTCCCACACCAGACACAGCGCTGTATGAGCTCTACTGAAGCATTCATCCATGATCCAAAAAGATTTTTATAGGAGGCTCTAGTTTTTTTTTAGGATTGTTTTTATTGATTGGTCAATTGGTTTTACGTCACAGCGAAACCAGAAAGCTCACAGGGAAACTGGGTGACACCTAGTGGCTGTGAAAGTGACTGAATTTGACTATACATTTAATATCAATACGTATATCACAGTCAAATTGAAGTTCAATTAATGCAAAATAATGATTTTTTTTTTCAGGTGAATGAGGGTTTTTTTATTTTATAAATATGTGGACAGCTTCTTCATTTAATTTAACAACTTATACAGTCATGGAGGAAGTACTCAGATCCTTTACTGCAGTACAAATAACAAATACAACTCTTTAAGATTATTCTGTTACAAGTAAAAATCCTGCATTCAGAATCTTTCTTCGGTTAAAGAATGTGTTACCATGAAAATGTGGATAAAGTATTAAAAGTATAAAAAAAATGGATGGATGGATGGATGGACTTTATTAATCCAAATTGGAAAATTACTCTGTTATGGATTAATCTGCTGATTATTTTCACCTTTAATCTCCTTTAATTGATTGCTTGGTTTGTAAAAATAGTAAAACAGTGAGAATTACACAATTACCCAGAGCCCAAAGTGACTTATTCACAATGTTTGTTTTGTCCAACCAACAGTTCAAAACTCAACATTATTACTAATGCATTACAATTATTAACGAGGACCCCTGGATGTTTGATGTTCTCCGCTCTCTCTGCTTCTCTCTGTAACTCATTTCATTTCCGTCCTCATCTTCAGGGTCCAACGCCTCCAGGTCTGTGTATTTCCCAGCATCTTCTAAGAGCGGCCTGTCCAGGGTGAGTGCTGCTGAACAGAAACGGCCAATCACAGCAGAGTTTACAGAAGATGGTGAGGAACATGTTTCTGTTTGTTTTCAGCTGCAGTCAGCAGAGTTCAGCTTGTCTGAGAAAACTCCTGCAGGTACAAAGATACTATTTGGACACTTGTCTTACCCTCTTTATTTGCCATATCAATATTGAATGTATGTATGACATTTAGATTGTTTATTTTTTTTATTATCTGGCGTTCACGTCACCTGCTGGAGATTGTAAATAATATTTTCTATATTCCCTCTCTTTCTCTCTTCCTGTAGATATTCAGGTACAGTCTGATTCATTCATGTTTAAACATGTTCTAATCATTAATAAGTGTCTGTGTTACTGATGGTGATATGATAATATATAAGTGTGTTGTGTGTGTGTGTGCGTTCGTGCGTGCGTGTGTGCGTGTGTGTGTGTGTGTGAGACAGAACGGAGACTCCAGGATGGACAGAGGAAACTCTCTCCCCAGTATGCTGGAACATAAGGTGACAGCTCTATGTAGTTTTTAAGATAAGATAGTTGTAATTCAAAGTCAAGAGTGCACATATAAATATGAAATTTTGAGTTTGGCAATTTTGGCCGTCACCATCTGTTTGTTTTTTTAAACTGGAAGTGACTTGGAAGAGAGGGTGGAGCTGGGGAGGATGACGTGGCCAAGCCAGTGTCGTTTATGTTTGCAATGGAGCTGTGCTAAGCTAAATGCTAAAGGGGGTGTTACAAAACAATTGGATTGTTTTTTGGTTTGTATCCTATCATCTACTGGCTTGGTTACAGTTATTCAGAGATCTTGGAGAACAAAGTGACACAAAGTGACACAAATGTTCTAACACAGTGTTCTAAAGGTTTAATGAGACACAAAGGGATATATACATTTTGGATTGATTCCAGGTAGGTTAACACATAAATCGTCAGTAATTACAACAATTACAAATACCAAAACAGATGAGAGAGTCTTTGTTCAGAGTTTTTACACAATGGACCTCCAAGTGCTGGCGCAAGGTGCCACTGAACACTGAACAAGACATTTTTAGGCGACCAAAATGTTCCAATTAACTTTGATAAAGTGAAAACACACAGTGAGAGGGTCAAGGTTTAAGATGAAAACACGGACAACACCCCAAAACAAGTTAACAGCTATTTTAATGGACACAGTGCCATGGATACCCATTGCTAAACCTCTGTCCTGATTGACAGGTGTACTCACGCCCCTAAAGCATCCCTTGCTTTATCATCAATTTTAAAATAAATGGGACCATCATTTACAAAATGAACATCATGCTGTATTGAAGAAGACTTGAAACTAGCGTTTGAGGCCGTAAACTCGTTAGGGAAATGTTTATTGAGGTAATAAATTAAGTGAGAAGTAGGGTCACTTCCACATTGGCTTCACTTTTCAGACCTGGAAGCTTCGTCCATTATTTTAACAGTCTATGGGTTTGATGAATCCATGGCGCTGTCTGTGGTGCTGAAGTAGATGGATTTGTCAGTTTCGTCTCAGATCTAAAATGTTCTCTATAAACTATATCAGCTAGGTAACTGGAGAGGGGAGGGTGAACTGGCCCTTTAATTCTAGAGTGAACTGAAGTCACTAATGTAAGAGATGTAACATCAGCTTCATCTTTATTACTTTATGTTACAATTTATTGTAGCTACATCTGTTGATTGATTGATTGATTGATTGATTGATTGATTGATCTTTGTAGATATGCCCTTATGAGATGCTGGTGGTGACCCATAGAGGGCGACACAAACTGCCCCCTGGTGTGGACAGAACCAGGCTGGAGGTAAAACAAAGAGTGTGTTCTCAGCTCGCCACCTCCCTTTGAAACTAGTCATAAAGAACATTATCAGTTAGTTTCTTAGTTAGTTTTGTTAGTTGATAAACCTTTTAAAACACCAAAGTCACACAATAACATAAACAAACTTACCGATCAAGGCAGCGGTAGACCAGCAATTCCTGTGTTCTACTGGTTTTGTCGAAGTAGCCGGGTGGCTTTGATGAGAAATGGATATAACTGCTTCAGTTCCAGGGGATGCGGGCGTGCTGGCTGCTATCTACTGTAGGTATACACTGACTATGGATAAGTACCTCATACAACCACCCCACAAAATATCCAAACCGTCCCTTTAAACTACATTTAAAAACAAACCTGACCTCCTCACTAGAATATAGACAAGAGCTGTTTGATATTATTATATTTGATTTATTGCTTTTCTTATGAGTTACAACCTATTATCCCACATTTCCCAGAATTTCAAAAATGTTTTTAATGATCTCGATTGGATTAAATGATCAGCTCAGATATTACGTGGATGTTATTCACTGCACAAAACTCCTTTTCTGTCCCTCTGTTCATCTGTCTTTCTCTATGTCTCTCGTCCCTGCAGAGACACCTCTCGCAGGAGGAGTTCTTCAGTGTTTTCGGGATGTCCATCGAGGAGTTTGACCGCCTCTCTCTCTGGAAGAGGAACAACCTGAAGAGGAAAGTCTGTCTCTTCTGACACTGCTGAGACCGCATCTCTCACAATCCCCCATGCTCTTCCTGGATCACTGCAGGGTCCTGAAACCACACAGACTCATTATTATCAGCACCACCACCACCACCACCATCATCATCACAGTCTGGCGCTCAGTGAGACGTCAGGTTTGATTCACAGTGAAGGTTTGAATGAAAGCACAGAGTGGTTTTAGATTCCTGCTGCACACATGAACTCCGCCTGCAGAGCGGCAGAACTTCTGTTTAATAAGCTTCAGTTTCTAGATGTCTGTGTAAATGTGTTAATAACAAAACTACAGAGTGAGCACAAAGAATCAACCTGCAGGTCAAGATGTGGAGCACAGAGCAGGTTTAGGTAAAAAACTCCACCTGAAAGCAAAGAATACTCCAGTGGGTTTAAACTGGGAGTGAGGAGCCCGGTCACACCAGCATTTTTAACAGCAGCCGTTTGAGCTAAATTCATTTAATTTCTGAGAAATTGCTGCAATCAGTAGATTCTTTTCTGAAGGCAAATTGAATCCGTGATCGTTTGCATAAAGTTCAAGCTTGGGCAACTTTAACAAGCAAATTTGCTTTGAAACTATATGACAGTCCAGAGGATACGGAGCTCAATGCACCGTAGTCTAAATCCTTGACGTTCCACTTCCTGGATTGCTTCGTTGCCGCTGGAAATACGCGCCGGATTTCACTCATTTAGGCCGGATATCCGTTGCCTTGGGCTTCCTTTGTGTTGGCATTTTAAACTCCGGTCGATTTGAGGACAATGGTTAACATTTTCTCAGATCTCTGCAGGGTAAATCCAGACAGCTAGCTAGACTATCTGTCCATTCTGAGTTTTCTGTCGCACGACTAAAACAACTTTTGAACGTACACGTTCCACCAAAACAAGTTCTTTCCCGAGGCTATTTTGCAGCGGCACTGCGGCTTTTCCCGGTGCTTAGCGCCGGCCAAGACGATTGTGATTGGTTTAAAGAAATGTCATTAAACCAGAGAACGTTTTTCTCCCATCCCGGAATGCTGTGTGGACTCGCCAGACCTTCCTCCGCAGCGCTGTGGAAGAAGGTCTGGCAAAACGAGACTAAATGCACCGCAACTTAAAAACACAACAAAAACACTGCAAATAATAATAATAATAATTTAAAAAAAAAGCAAATTAAGAATAACTTTACACATAACTTCAAAGTGATGAAGATGTTTTTTCTTTTGCCTGTGTTTTCTTAAATTGCAGTTTGTTTTAATCTCTTTCAGCCCCGTATTATCGGAGAGTCCATCATATTAGCTGCGTCACCATCCAGTTTTATATAAAACTCTGCTCTGCTGGAATTTAAACTTTTCCCTAAAGAAGATGCACTCACACAGGAGGTCGATTACCATTTTCTATAGTTAGCAACTGAGCTACATAGCTGACTTGCTACTGATAGCTTTGCAAGCTATTTTGGCTAGTTAATGTTACCAGTTAGCTCACCAGCCAGCCCCTCGCCAAGTCGAGGAGTGGGCGATATGAATAATTTAAAATATCATAATAAAATATACATTACAAAGAAATGATTAATGGATAACATATTCACAGAACAGAAATGTCTCTTGTGTTTTTGGCAGACATTTATCAGACATGTCAAATAATTTCATCATGTTAATGTTTATAAAGTTATACAAAAGAATCATTAAATCAGTCCTACAGTCCA
This sequence comes from Sander vitreus, assembly GCF_031162955.1. Lineage (NCBI taxonomy): Eukaryota > Metazoa > Chordata > Actinopteri > Perciformes > Percidae > Sander > Sander vitreus. The sequence goes on along the minus strand of NC_135859.1, from coordinate 13,043,429 downwards.
CTGGTTTCCTATACTCAGAGACATAAAAAGGTACAGATACCTTGGTATAAATGGTATATACAGCAATAGACAGATTTATAACGTTATATTGTCCAACCAAGCTTCTATACTACCTATTTCTCAAAGACACATTGATTTATTTTCATTTTGTGGTGTGACCCGGCACAATGTCAGGGTTTCTTTTAGTTGGATGTTTGTCCTGTTAGAGCCTGCTGGTAATCAATCCTCTGGTTTGTTACTCTGGTCAGCAGATAATCTGCTCTTCCTATGAGAAGCTGAGTTGTTCGGTTGTAGTGGTGGAATTCTGGGAAAGTTGATTCCCAACAGTTGATTCTACTGTTGATATCACTGGAGTCTTTCTGGATCAAAGAAGGTTCATATGTTAATCCCTCTAATTTAAGTATTGCAAGTTTTCCATAGTCCAGATTAAACATTACAGATCACACCGTCTGTAGACTGACATGAGGCTACAGACTAGAGCTGCAGGCTGATGTGTTTTTGCTATATTCTGACAGAGATCTTTATTTCTATCCGACTGCAGCAACTATTTTATTAAGGAGCTTCCAGCTGTCGTTGGGCTTTAAAACAAACATTCCTGCTGACTCTGAATCAGATTTTAAACTGCTGACTGTAGGAACATACCTGTCAGTTCCTACTGGTTTAGCCAGCTATGATGTCATAATGGCAGCATTTCTTTCCCAGCACCTACAAAAGAAAAACAAGGAGACAGTTTGGTCACAGTAGTCGGATGTTGTTTTCCCTCTGCTTTACTTTCAACTTCAGGACGTAATTCAAACAAATACATTCAGGAAGGAAAACCTTAAAAATACCATATGTGACGTCTAAACATAAGTTTGATGTGGAGTTTATTTTAGTATTCACTTATCAAAGCTCAGCCAGCTTCAATCTTTCAGGTGTCTCAAAACACTCAAATACATATTAAATCAAACTTGATATCAGGGTGGAGCAGATCAAACCTTCAGACTGTTTATCACCAGATCAAACTCAGCTCCCATCGGCTGCGATGAAACTGTCTCTTTCGCGTTTTTTTTCTTCGTAATAAAGCAAAAGCCACTGCCCTGTTTTATCTCAGTATATGCACACAAACAGAAATACAAAAAACAGAGGAACAATAAAAACCTTAAAACCAGAGCTTTAGAGCAGCATAACTCTGTCTCTATACAGCTCTTGTTTGTCCAATAAGCAGGTTGTAGACATTTCGTGTTGCTTAGTGACCAAATTATGTGCAGCTATTTTTTAATAATACATAGAGGAGTGGCATGTTTGTTATTAAAATGAAATGTAAAACCATATGAAAAAGTGAATTATATCCATACATGAATGTTGAGAAAAGAAGAGAAGACGACAAGTGTGCGGACAGAAAAGAGACGAAAAGGACAAGTTTTACTGGACTTTTCTGAGGTTTCTAAACCAGAGGACAGAGGCATGATGAAAAATACCTGGGGAACATTTTTCACCTCAACACAGGAGTTCAAGCAAACTAGAAGTGAACTGAACATCCTCGTCACAGACACCTCAGTACATCTTTAGTTCACATAGTTATATATCTAGAAAGTAATATCCATCGGCATCATATCTGAGCTCCATAAACATGGATTAGTTAACTTCTTTAGCACCTTTAACTTATTAAAAGTAACAAAGGCATTGGTTTTAAACTGAACCTTTGATCTGAACTGACAATTTAAAGGTGCAGCGTGTTTGAGTTCATCTTTTAATAAATCTAATTAAAACAGCTAGCTTGGTATAATGACTATAAACAAATGAGACGATTGTTGGGCTCCATGCACCCACCATGAAGAGGATGTAAACATTTAAAAATCATTTCTTCGGTAGTTTTTTTATTCCTCCTGTCATGATAAGTCTTTGACTTAGCTAGATCAGGTTTGTGTGCATGCAAAACAGAAAAATAAGTAAAATAATAATAAATATGCGAGAAAAAACCCTTATTGTCTCTGTAAATTTGGTTCAGTATCACTCCGAGTAATTCTTACTTTTTGATAGTAAACTCACAATAAAAGGGAGCGTTCAGAAAAGTATTGCTAATAAAAAAAATCCCATTTGCAGTCACTGTTTTTATATAACAATGTATTTATTGTCATGTGCACAACAACCACAGAGAAGCAGCCATTGGCAATGAAAGTCTGATATCAGGCTCCCTCCAACAATGCTCATTAAATATGAATGACAAGTAAAGTAAAACGTTAAGTAAAAGTATATATAGGTAAACGTGACAGTGCTTATAGGTTTATCTGTCATATTTAAATTTGTCTAATCCATGAAGCAAATTATAAAATGTAAACAATATGTGTTGTTAAAGTATAAAGAGCATAAATATAATAACAAAAAACCCCAATATAATACAAGCTGGAACATTAATCCAAATGTTATTCCAAACATTTCAGAGTCCGTCAGTGTGTTCTCAGGTGTTTACAGTCGTTGTGTTATTTATTTTTTTTATTAATGAGATTTTTGAAGGTAAAATGAAACACGCAGCACCTTTTTAAATCAGATTTCAGCAGCCTAAACCTGTGTGGCGTTTAAGAACAGCTCTGGAGAGTTGGTCAGAATGAATTTACTCTCACTGCAAACGCCAAAATCACCGCCACCACATCCTGCATAACAAACGTCTGCCTCGCCGACACACGCTTCCTGTATCTGTGAAAAAAAGAGGGAAAAAAAAGACTGGAGAGAAAAAAAATCGGTGGATGACAATTTGTAAGTTGGAGTGAGCAAGCATTGGTCACTTTACATTGATGAGTTCCTTTATTATTTCTTTCTTCGTGAGGAATGATTCTGACGCTATTTGACGATACAGAGATGATTAAAGCTTTGTTCTGATTGGTTGTGTGTTGTTAGAAACAGGAAGTGGGTTGCTGTGACTAACACCATGATGACACAAAGATTGTTCCATGTTTTTTTTTTTTTTTTTTTTTTGTACATTTTAAAGTGTTTTTTTTCTTCTTTTTCTATTGAATTATTTTAACACGCAAGGCGACTTTGTGGACGCATGTCACCGTCAACGTGTCGGATATTTTAAGTGCTGCATGCATGATGTCATATTCTTATTTAACTAAATTTAATTAAATAAATATAACGACACTTACACGTACAGGTTCCTGGATCAGAGGCATGACTCTGGATTTGAAACTTTTTGGACTCTGAAGTAAGACTGAAGTCAGACTGAGGTCAAAGGTCAGACTGAGCTCAGACGTCGTTGACGGTGACTCACCTGTCCCAAGCCGCCCTGCTGCTGTACATACTGAACCACTGAATGGCAATATCAGTATTGTTGTTGTTTTCATATCTGGATGCAGGTGATGTAACAGACGAATGGTGATGTGAATGATTAACATGAGTTACAATAAAGAACATTTCTATTTGCTTTGCGGAGACTGTGTTAACATTTCTGTACGCTCTATGTATCATATGATACATTACAAAAATCACCAGTTTTCATAGGAAGAATTTTGTTAACGTCACGTCAGCATGCTCACAATGACAATGCTAACGTGCTAATGTTTAGCACGTAAACCTTGTGCCACGTTCACCATCTTTGTTTAGAGCGTCAACATGCTAACATCGGCTAATTATCAGCAAACACAAAGTCGAGCTGAAGCTGATGGGAATGTTATAAGTTATGCAGGTATTGGTTGACCCGATGATGGCGCTAGATGAAATGTCAGAGGATCATCAAAGTTTTTACAGTTCATCCTGAGGGCAACATGAATGATGAACTACATTTCATGACGATCCATCCAGTCGTCGTTGAGATGTTTCAGTCGGGACCAAAGTGGAGGACAGACTGGTCATTCTAATTATGGTGTATTGAGGGATGTTTGACAGCAAGGTAAAGCAATAAAGATATTCTAAATGTAGTCACTTAAAACTGATAAAGATTCGGTACTCCTGCCTGCTTCTCCAAACTTGGGGCATGCCGACTGCCATCTACTGTAGGTAATACACTGACTATGAATTAGTAACTGAAACAAACCCACTTCAAAACATCCAAACTATCCCTTTAAGACATATACATATATACATTAAACTGGTTTGTCTCAGTGAGGTGTTTGACTCTCTCTCTCTTCAGTCATAATGAGTGTGTGTGTGTCAGTCTGTCCTCTCTCTCCTCCCTCATGATGTCACAAAGAGGCAGGACTCAAGCTTCAGTGCTTCTTCACAGAGCAGAAAGAAAGAGAGAGTTCACTGAGGAGGAAATCTGTTCTCCGTTTCTGTTGCTTGATGTTTTGGACTCTGGAGCAGAGAAATGAGACTTAAGATCAGCAGCAACTGAGACAACAGACAGACATGGACAAACAGAAAGGTACTGTGTTCCCTTTATTATACAAGCCACAGAAAAATATTACAGACAGAAATACAGTCACATGTTTTTAACTTGTGGACATTTCACCTGACCAATGGTACATACGATTTCCATTTATTTTAAATGTTATTTCAGTTATTTCTTCTGGGACATTAAGGAGTATCTATTCTATACATCACATGAAATAAGTGTAAAATGTGGCACATGCGTCTACATGCATACTGTATGTGAATCTGACATTTATTCAATGCCATATTACACGTGAATAATTACATGTAAAAGATAAGATAAGCCTTTATTGATTAATAATCAGAAGTACATCAAATCTAAATCAAAATATAATAAAAATACAGAAGCAATCAAACTCAAACAACTAAAATTTCCCCTGAAATGTGCGATTAAAACACGTAAGTTCATAGGTTTGTACTAAAGGTACCTATGAAGTACATAAAAGTTTGCACTGTTTAATGTTGTTTTATTTATAGTGTGTACACTTTACTTTCCCCCCTATTTAGCATTTATAATCAGTATAAACATGTAAGAAATGGTTTAAAGCACAGTATATTGTAGTTGGAAACACACATAAGGATTTTTTTTTTTAAATGTACAGTAATCATCAAGAAGTATAACATTCTCATATGAAGACATATTTTATAATTTTCTCTCTCTTTTTTTTTTTACTAAATTGTCATTTATTATCTGTGTATACAGCAGTTATGGGTGCTATCTAAAACAATAAAGACTCTTTTATCTGCAACAAAAACTACATTATTGTGTGTTACAAAGCATTTATTAAATGTTTATAGGTTTTACATAGTAAATCGGGGGCCCCACAAAATATCAAAATCAGTCAAAAGTATGGAGTCTTTATCACACTGATGGTATGTTAACTACAGCAGCACAACAATTGGAAACACCCGTCTGTCCTCCTTCATCATCATCATCATCATCATCATCATCATCACAATCATCATCATCACTTCCTCCTCCTGCTGCCCTCAGGGGACTGAGCAAATAGACTGTTTAGACTCAAACTGAGTGTATATAAAGTCTCCAGACCCACAATTCAGCATTTTTCTCCCGCTACAAACACTCTGACTGTTGTACTCACTTTTGGTTTTACTGTATGACTTCATGTGTTAACTGCTTACAATGAGGATAAATCCACTTTATTCAACTTGGGTTTGATTTTGGTTGTTTTGTCAGCCCTTTCTATCAGAAATAATAGTAACAGTCGGTTTTTATGCACATGTTTAATTTTTTGCATAAAACAAACCTGACTGGAAATTTAAAGATGAAGGTGTATAATGTTTCCTTAGTGAATAGATGATGACGTACGTACACAAAGCATGAAGAGTTGAAAATAGGAAATCTGGTGGAGCGAAAAAGAGACTCTAACCTGCCTCACATTATATTATCGTCATATTTCCGTCATGTTTTCCTCATGGTTTTACATCGTTTAAGCTCTTTCAATCACCTCTTCTTCTTCTGCAGTGGTTTAATGGCACCGACTGGAGAATTAGCTCCACCAGCTGTTTAGATAGGCCTACTAATATCAACACAAATTTGGATAAAGTTTGTGTTACATTGAAATTTCAACTTGACTACTGTGCTCATAGCTGAGATATGTGAACATCAGATGATCAGCTTTATAAAACAGAATTGACCCTGTCTTCAACTTCTTTAGTACAGCAGTCCTGAACAGAGCTTTTTTTCTTTTATCATAAACTGTAACACCACAAAATAACGCAGTTACAGTAGCTACACTGAAAACACATTGTTTTAAACTGAGACTGAGTCTTTCAGGTCAAAGCCAATCCTGTAGCTGGCTGAAGTTAAAAGGTTTAGAAAACGTTAGTGTGTTGTTGGGTGTGGAGCAGCTTTCTCTTTCATCCTCTGGTTGGTAAAAATAGAAACATTTGCATTTCTGAGCTACAGTCCTGGACACATACAAACCTGGACACATACAACTATCTGACTGAATTTATACTACAGGACTATAGAGGGAAGAGAGGAAATGTGCTTTTAGTATCTTGAGTTATCTGAAGCACTAAAAACTCTAATTACAGGAACATGCTAAATATTTTATTCACATTTGGAATGAAATACTTCTTGTAATTTATTTTTCTTGACAGAGGCATCTTGAAAAAACTTATTTGGTTTGCTTGTCAGTTTGTTAGTATGTTAAGTCAATTTGTCAGTTCATAAGTTAGTTTGTTTGTTTGTTCACCTCACCCCTGAGCAAGACAGTTCAGAGTTCACAGTTCAGTAACTGAAGACAAAGATTGCAATAAGTAGAGAACACAACAACCAACACAACTTTTAAAGCATTAGAGATTACAGTAATGCCAAAATAATTCAGTGAAATAGATATAAAAAGGGCTATGCATTCTGCTTGTATAGTTGTTTAAGTTTGTAGGTGTTGTTGTTGATGTGATTGTTAAGTTGTGTGTGTGTGTGTGTGTGTGTGTGTGTGTGTGTGTGTGTGTGTGTGTGTGTGTGTGTGTGTGTGTGTGTGTGTGTGTGTGTGTGTGTGTGTGTGTGTGTGTGTGTGTGTGTGTGTGTGTGTGTGTTCTGCAGCATCAAAGCCAGAGACAGGAAGTGATGTTGATGGTCAGATAGGCAGCGTTCAGTAACACAAACTCTTTATTTCTCAGTCCGGCAGCAGTTTTTCTCTTCCTCTTGTCTCTGAGTCTTTCTGTTGTTGTTCTTGATATGTTGTTGATGTGTTTTTTATGTGTTGTGGGTGTGTTGTTGACGATGTGCTGTGGGTGTGTGAGGTATGTGCAGCTCAGTGTTTAAAACAGCAGCAGTCTGATAAGCAGATCTGTCGGATCCTTAAAATCAGCAGAGACGAGTTAATCTGAAACATTTAACCTTCGTCTCCCACTCATTCAGAGAGTGACTGGACTCACTCTGTCCTTCTGAATGGAGCTCAAACACAATCCCCGTCTGTTTTCTCTGCATTTTCTACATTTTCAACTCCCTTTTGATGATAATTCAGACTGTTGTGAGATGCCAAACTTCTCAGGACCATTCACTTCAGTTTGGGTTTAACCAGCAACAGGATACAACAGAAATCCTGTTGAAACATTTTAACCAATATAACTGTTGATGTTCTCTGTGGTTTAACTGGGTCTGGTCCTGTCAAACATGTCATATGATATAGTCTCGCTTTGCCAGACCTTCCTCCACAGCACTGTGGAGGAAGGTCTAGGGGTCTAGGGTCTAGGGGTCCTTAAGGGGGTGCTGGACGTCTTTGAGAGGTTCTAGTGGTCAGTGAGGATGTTCTAAAGGTTTTTGTTGGTTCTATTGTATCTTTAGGTGGCTGTAGTATTGAGGAGGTTTTACTATTGGCCTTTTAAGTTGTTGGCATTGTCCTTTAAGATGTTGCAGTGGTCACTGAGAAGGGACAAGGAGTCCTTCTGGTGGCGGTATAACTCTTTTAGCTCAGTGAAGAGGTTCTTGAGGTCCTGTAAGTGGTTCTTGGTTTGTTTTAGGAGATTTTAGTGGTCACTGAGGAGGTTTTCTTAGTCCATTTGGTGGTTCTAGTCATTAGGAAAACAGTGAGGAAGATTCCTGTAGGTTCCTTCAGGTGGTTCTAGTGGTTCTTTAGGAGGTTTAATTTGTCATTAAGAAGGTTGAAGAGATCGCTAAAGATGTATTAGGGCTCACTGAAGAGTCTCTAGGGATCCCATTAGTGGTTCTAATGGTCACTGAGGTGGTTGTACAGGTCCTGTAGGTGGTAGGTGTATACAGTAACAAACACAGCCCTGTTGTCTATCAAATCAATGAAAAATTTCCCTCCTGATGAAGAATTGCAGACATATTCTTCCTGTTTCTCAGTTATTGTACAGGGACCTTCAGTTAAATGATGTAACACGTACACACACACACACACTCTTTATTCTGTGTCAAACATTAGCAGTAGCTTATCAGTGTGTATCCGTCAAATCAGTTAACATGTGAAGGCCAGAGCATCTGAATACGTGTGATGGGAAATTTGACCTGAACAGGTGCAAGTCAGTTCAGTGTTTCATTAACAGAATCAATAACCTGAACAACAGACAGCGTTTCACCCTTCAACACCTTAATGTTGGTTTTGGAACAAATATCATAGGAACGTGAAGTCTTCTGTTACTGAAAAATATCTGATGAGGAATTAAAGTGAGAGCTAGAACATTATATATTGACGAGGACATTTTTATTTATTTATTTATTTATTTAATTTTTACACTCAAAACACACAATAATACCACTTATAGATATTTCAGACATATACAAGACACATTTACACCTATATATAGTCAATAAACAAAAGCTTGTGCAGGAGAGGGAGAAAGCTAAAAGCTTATACAAGGACTTATCTTAAAAACTCAAAAGAAACAGGATAATATCTTAAATATAGATAGACATTTATTGATCCTTTCGGAAATTCATCTTGCACTATACAGCTCATCAGATAGACAGACAGACAACAGACCATAGACAAAAGACAACAACAGGACCACTAAACCCTCCCCCCCACCCGCACAACAACAAAACACAACACCAAATATCTCTACATTATAAAATAGTAAAGTGCAGTTTCATTAGCACCAGTGGGCTATCAATAGTAAGGTGCCACATCATCAGTGACATTTTAATATTATACCAAAGTGCAGTATTATCACACGGAAAGGATCAAGTTATTTTCCCTAACTTTTTGTAAGGACGGCACCCTATAGCTTCTGCCTGATGGCAGCACCTCATACGCCTGGAATAGGGGATGTAGCCCCTATTGTAAATGATGAGACATAGCATAGCCATAGAGATATGAGGAAAATATTTGGTTTGTATTTTTATCTGAAGTGGATAATAAAGTGAGGGGCATCGCTGCCTAATGATTTCAGCTCTTTACTCTTCTGAAGCCAAAACACAAAGTAAGTATTCAGTGAGTGAGAGAGAAACAACAGCTTCATTCATGACACGAACACAGACATGTTTTATCAACCTACTGACGACAAACGGAGCCCCCATCTGTTTTTATGTGTTTATGACTAGTGAAATGAGGATAGAAACATTTATCTAACGAATTTACTTTTTTAAACTTTGATTCTAATACGTATTTTTAACCCAGCTCAATTAAACATTACGTTATCAAACAAACCTTGGTCAAACTTTACTTTAAATCATAACAATATCGCAGCAAATCTTCACATTTGAGAAGCTGGAAACTATGAAATCTTTTTTCATGAAAAAAATGACTTCAACCATTAAAACAGTTTCCAATTCATTTTCTGTCAAATGATTAATCAACTAATCATTTCAGCTGTACATTCATGTGTTTTGTTTCCAAAAACTTAATTAATTGAATTTGTAAAGTAACTAGTATCTAAAGCTGTAAATGTAGTGAAGTAAAAAGTACATTTTTCTCTTAGAAGTAGGAAGTGGCATGAGAACACATTACTACTAAGTACAAGTACCTCCCATTGTACTTAAGTACAGTAAGTAAATGTCCTTAGTTACATTCCGCCTTAGACAAGTACAAAGAGAATGCTAGAGAGACAGATACTGAGTAATCAAACATGACTCATGGCTCTGCTTCTCTGTCAACAATTAAAATGACTCAGAGATAAAGTCTGTCAAACTGTTTGGTGGTGATTTTCTCTGTTATTTCCCTTTAGAGTTTACCCCCTTAATGAGGCCAAACAGGCAGACAGCTGAGGAGTCTGTGGGTCTAGCTGTTCACCTGACTCTCTTCCTGTCTGTCTCTCTGTCTTTAGTGCTGGCCAAGCTGATCTGGGATCTGCAGTCCTTCCTGTCTGTTCTGGACTCTGAACAGAACCTGAGTTACATCGCTCAGTCTCAGAAGAAATCCATCTCAGAGCTGCTGTCCAAACTGCAAACAAACGACACTCCTGGTAATAATACTACTACTACTCATAATACTACTACTATTACTACTACTACTGTTGCTACCACTACTACCACCAAAGCTAGAGTAATACTGCTTGTTTCTGTAGAAAATCTGTGTGATCGCTGCAGAATATTTGCAGTTGAAAACATTTGAAACAAGAAGGGCACTCGGAGAGGGCAGACCTCCGCCAAGGCCAATCCCCTACCTCACAAGGGTTAGGGAAAATTAGTTTCTGTATTCGCCACGTGATGCAAATCCACACCAAAATGTAATTGGTTCTTCCTTTGCCAATGCTACATCCGTCAACCAAGGTAAATTGAAAATCAGGCCAGTAGGTTTTCCATAATCCTGCTGACAGATAAACTAACTAACCAACAAACCAAACTAAAAAAAACACTACTTGGTGGAGGTAATCATTCAAATACTGAAAGGAGTTGAAGTGGTATTTAAAATACAATTAGCCTACTGCGGTTGAATTGTAGTTTAAAGAGTAAAACATAAAAACACTAGTGCTATTCCTGATAATACTATTTCTACTATTCCTACTACCAATGCTAATGCTACTACTAAGTAGAAAAAGGCAAAATTATCAGAAAAACCTTTGTGTGCTCGCTGCTTAATATATGTAGTTGAAACTTTTGAAATAGATGAAATACTGAAAGATGTTGAAGTGGCAGTTAAAATATAATTACTGAAAGATGTCAGCACTTAAGTAAGTAAGCACTGAATGATGTTTAAGTGTTAATTTAAGTGTCAGCGCTGAGTGAAGTTGAAACCGTTAAAGTGCAAGTGGTTGCACTATAAGCAGTTATAATGACAGTTGGAGAGTAAATCACATCAAGAATGATATAACCATACCTATAACTACAACAATGTGAGCATCCACACTGCTGAATGATAATGTACTGTAAACAGTGGCGTCAAGCACGCACTCTAATAGCCCACATAATAACCCAATACAGCAGACATAGCAATGTAAGATTACAGTAATGTCTCTAGTAATATCCTACATATTCGTGAATTCAGGTACATTTTATGAACAAAAAATAGAAGGTTATAGTCTACCAACACAACTGCCTTTTCCAGTCAACTGCAGCGCACACTCTGACACTGAACGGCCCTTTAGAGATGAAAGCAGTTGAAGTGTCAGTTAACCACTAAAGGAGGCAAATTGTCACTTTGTATGTGATAAATATAGCTGAAATTTCAGAAAAGGGATGGAGACAGTTGAAGTGTGTGCACTGTAAGCAGTTGAAGTGTCAGTTGACTGTAAGATGTGGAAGTGGTTAAAATGCTGGAGCCACTTCTACCACTAAAACCAGTTAGAACTAACTGATTAATCCAGTAATAACTGCTACTGTTGAGGTTTACTGCCACATATGAATATTTCTGTTGTGTTTCTAGTGGAAGATGCTGAGTACATGATCATGAGCTGTCCATCATCGTCTCCTAGCAACGAGCTGGCAGACACACCTGGGACAGGTAACACTGAGCTTAAATCACAAGACATGCGCACTCAGAATTTCGTATTTTCTGATCCTTCAACTTGAATTGAAATGAGACACATTCCAGATAATTTTGGTCAATATTCTAAAGAATATACAAATTCATGTTAAACTTAAAAACAATGTTATAATGTTTGTAAAGATGGAAAATGAAACATGTTACATGTTGTTTGTGATATAAAAGACAGTTTGAAACCAGATTTGTTTGCTTGTCCAGAAGGTGTCCAGTCTGAGCTGGTCTTAAATCAGGACTCACCTGTGTGGCTGACAAAAGGGGTGAGTCACGAGTCACTTCACACATCTCTCACATTTCTCACCCAATGCATGCTGGGAGAGACTCCAGCCTGCGACTCTAAACAAAATCAGAGGTAGAAGGAGTACTCCGATATTTTACTTCAGTAAAAGTAGTAATGTATATTATTGTATTATAATTATTAATGGATTATTGTGTTCATCACTTTAATGTCGCAGCTGGTAAAGCTGGAGCTAATTTTAATGATTTAATACACTGCCGGGTAGTTTAATCTCTAATACATCATCATTTATTAGATTATTAGATTATTATTTGATTATATTTTGTTTTAATAATTTGAATCTGTAAAGTAACTATAGTTATCAAATAAATGTAGAGAAGTAAAAAGTACAGTATTTTCCTCGGAATTTATACACAAAACATACAACGAGTGTATTAAAAAACATTATGTTTTGTTATAAATTAAACTCCCCAACAGTTTATACAAGTACAGCTAAAACCGTTAGTCCATTAATCAATGAGTTGAACTATTTTGATGGTTAAAGTCATTTTTCTTGACATTTCTGCAGTCAAGCATCAGGTCTACGTGACGGACACACACACACACACACACACACACACACACACACACTAACTCTGGCTCCTGGGAAATTTTGTTCGTATGCAACTAATTTGCAAACGTATCCAGTTCAGTTCAGTGTGACTTTTTTAGCAGAGAGGACAGTGAGAGTATACAGATGTATAAGGGTTAATGTCTCTAATACAAACAAAGTTTGGTTGGTACTTTGTTTAGTGGTTTAGTTGTTCTAACTTAGGTTTCGACAGTGTTGTTTTTTTACTCTGCTGCACTGTTTGACCTCATGATGGTTCCCCCTGTGGTTAAAGAAAAACAGGAGAAGAAGAAGGAGGAGGGTTTGTGATGTGGGTCAGTAATGACAGACTGAATCCTCCTTGGGTTAGGGAGGAGATGGCGGTGTGTGTGTGTGTGTGTGTGTGTGTGTGTGTGTGTGTGTGTGTGTGTGTGTGCTTTTTGGAGGGAGTGACAGGATGTTCAGTGTTTACATATGAGGCCATCTCCCCTCTATCTGTTCTCCTATTGGCTGAGAGCTCTGCAGAGGGAGGAAGTGGTCATTGATGGCGGGCGATTAGCATCTGGTCTACGTGATGACCAATTTCTCTGTTTCTCTCTCTCTCTTATACACACACACACACACACACACACACACACACACACACACACACACACACACACTAACTCTGTCTCCTGGGAAATTTTGTTCGTATGCAACTAATTTGCAAATGTATTTAGCTCCATTTCAGTTCCACTTCAGTTCAGTTCAGTGTGACTTTTTTAGCAGAGAGGACAGTGAGAGTATACAGATGTACAAGGGTTAATGTCTCTAATACTTGTCAGCGTTGACCTGTTCAATATTTAACCATAAGCACAAAGTTTGGTTGGTACTTTGTTTAGTGGTTTAGTTGTTCTAACTTAGTTTTGACCCATTCAATGATTCAAAGGTTTATTTGTCCCATACACAAATAATAGAGAGGCAAAGTCCCTCCCCTTCCAGTGTCCCCCATGGGACATTTTTGTGGAAACAATATGTACAATAGTCAACGGCAAGGGATAAATAATTTGATGACGTTTGAATTGTGCCATTAATTACACATATGTTTGTCTATTTAAAAGATAATTTTGCAAGTCGAGAAAGTCACAGTTTGTTGTGTGTTGTAGTTCCATTTGGTTTCCCTAACCCACAACCAGCAACCAGTAACGATATCAAACTTCAATCTTTAGTTTTACCAAAACATCAAATTATTCCTTTAACACAGGAGTCACATGGATATTCAAACCCTACTGGAAATGTTTCCACTTCTTTGTTTTTGTTAAATATCTTTAAACACTACAGTACCCATGTGCCTCAGCAGCTGTTGCTGTGGATAAAGCTGCATCCAGAGCTGACATCATAGTTGTGTCATTTTCAGACCAAAACTCTGTGACACACAAAATAATACTAATAATAATACATTTTATTCATACTCAAAGATACTCAAAGGCATTTTACATTTAAACAAGAACAGAAACAGTCAAAACAATATAAATACACTAAACTATATACAACAATACAACTAGAACTATGAGAAAGAAACAATAATCACAGTGAAAAGCAGATTTGAATAGGTGGGTTTTGAGTTTTTTTTTGGAAGATGTGAGTGAAGGCGAATGTCTCAGGTGGTGGGGGAGAGAGTTCCAGAGGGAGGGGGCAGCGATGGAGGAGGCTCTTTCCCTCCAGTAAATGTTTTTAACTTTCAATCTTAATTAAGTCGATAACGTCTACAAACGTCAGCCTTTAACTCCCCCCCTCCATCCATCCAGGGCCCTGAGGTGCCACCCCTACCTCCAGGATGTCTCGGAGGTGATGAGGATGATGAAGATACCTACGAGGAAGCGGAACCTTACCTACCTGACACAACCATGTCTAACACTGGTATCTACACACACACACACACACACACACACACACACACACACACACACACACACGCAGAAACATGATGTGAAAGCTTTAATAAAGACGTCTTTGTCCCTCCCTCAGAGAAGGCGGAGTCAGACAGCAGTCACTACGAGTCGTACGGGGAGGAAGATGATGATGATGATGATGATGAGAAGCCTGTGAAGGACAGAGCTCACTACATCCAATGGAGCGCCTCCCAGCCTTGCCTAAGACCCATCCCCGAGTCCCGCCTCTGTGGTTACCTGTGGAAGAGGAAGTGGCTCGGACAGTGGACCAAACAGCTGTTCATCATCAGGAGCGACGTGATGCTGGTAGGACCAACAACTAAGTAGCCTATTATATAAATATACTCAAGTACTTAAGTACAAATCTGAGGTACCTGAGGTTTTTTGCTGCCACTTTACACTTCTACTTCACTTTATTTATCTGACAGCTTTAGCTACTTTACAAATTAAGATTTTTGCAAACAAAACATAAAAAGAGTTGATGATGTTCCCCAACAGTTACAGTTCCAAGTACAGCTGTGTGTGTGTGTGTGTGTGTGTGTGTGTGTGTGTGTGTGTATTAGTGTTATAAGTGTGCTCAGGACCTGCTGCCTCAGCTGGAGTTGAACCTGCGCGGCTGTCAGCTCGTCTACAAGTCAAAGAGCAATAGGAAGATCCAGCACCAGCTCAAACTGGTGTTACTGGGATCAGAGACACTGGTGCTGGGCTACAGCAGCTTCCAGCAGGCCGACGAATGGAGGAGGGTCAGAGACACACAAAGCACACACTGCACTCATTACTAATGCTCAATATGTTGTAGGCCTATTCACCAGTGGTGGGATATTTATTTGTATCCTACTTTATACTTCTACTTTCGTCATTTTTGTGGGGGTGCTGGACCTTGTTGGTGAGGCCAGCTGCAGTCGGTAAGAAGCTGTTCTTGTGGCGTGAGGTTTTGGTTCTAAAGGATCGCAGCCTCCTGCCTGAGGGAAGAGGTTCAAAGAGTTTGTGTGCAGGGTGGGATGGGTCTGCCACAATCTTTCCTTTAGGTTGCGAGTATATAAATACTCTGAAAGGGTCTGTTTGGCTTTAATGGAAACTTTTACTTTTGATAGTTTTCAGAACATTTTGCTTTACTCTACTTAGAAATGTAGAAATGTGAGGTGCTTGTACTTGACTTGATTATTTCCATTTAATCCTCTTTTATACTACTACTCCACCACATCTCAGAGATAAATATAGTGCTTTTTAATCCACTACATTTAACATATTTAATAGCTGTAGTTATTTTTCTGATTAAGATTTTACATACAATACATATTGTAAGCTTATAAAATATAATACATTGTTAAAGATTAAACATTTTTGTGTTATGTTATTGTTGTATTACATTGTTTTTGGGACCTCTTATATAAAATCAGCGTGTCGTTGTGTCTCCTCGTCAGGTTTCAGATGTCTCTGAGTTTTTTTCAGATAACATTAGTGGTCATACATTAACACACACACATATAAATACTGTATGTATATATAGTACTGTATATCAGCTGTACATGTTTGCGTGTGCAGGTGATAGAGGAGGTGAGTGCTGGGGGTGAAGAGGAGACTCAGAGCTCGTTGTCTCTGATCAGATCAGACCGGCTGCTGTCCTGCAGGGTGAGGCCATGTTGATAATGTATTCCCTAACTTTAACCAAAACCCTTCAGACAGTAAAAGTAAGTAAAAGTTAAAAAAAATCAACACACATTAAGTGTTCTTCCACTCTGCTGCAGAGAGTCTTATATCAAACAAGGTTGTAAAATATAACTATACTATTTTGATGTGTTGACCTTTGTCTCAAAAGCCTGGAGAAACAGGCAAGATAGATTATTTAATACGTACTTATTCTGTATAGTGGATGTTTTTGTCAGTGATTTATGAATTTTGTTGTACACAAGGAAGATTGCACCGTGAAAAGATGCTTTAGCTGTTTCTCTATTTCTGAACTTTGTTTGTTGTTTGTAAATGTATACACAGCTCTCTGCTCCTGCTTGTATACATTTTCGGTGTCTTGTAAGGCATAGTTATATGCGTGACACAATAATAATAATTAATTGCCTTCATTCAAATACAAGGTGTCCATGTTGTGTCTCTTCAGTCCAGTACAGTCCAGACTGACTCTGAGGAAGAGAAACCTTCAGATGGCTGCAGCCTCAACAAAGACAAAGGTACTGAAATCCTTACTTATTATTATTATTATTGTTATTATTATATCTGTAGGCTGGAGAAAAGACGAAGAAAAGTATTTAAAACATACTTTGATTACAGTCAGTAAACTGAAATGTCAGTTAAGTATTATCAACAAAATCCTGTCAGTGTTTTGTTATTATCAATAGTATGGTGCAGTGACTCCCAACTGATCATACTTGTAAATCATTAACTCTTGCATTCAAAGCAACTGATTCTCTTTTCATTTGGCTTGTAAACATCTTACATCAATACAAGATCAATGTTTCAACCACTAAGTTTCTGGTGAAATACAATGAGGACATTTGTTAAGTCACCTAAACATATCATACATAGTACAATTCTTTCAGTTAAGTTATTGTAACAATCCCATAGTCCAAGACCAAACGATGTAGGATACATGTTTTAAAATTACCCTTTGAAGTGCTAAAGATGATCTGTTTGCAACAAACTTTTACTGTATTGCAACATTATGTAAGGTTTTATCTAATGAAATACTGTAAATAAAACACTGTAACAGAACTGAAAGAAAATAGTTTACTATAAATACTGCAAAAGTTTTCTGTAGTACACACTACACTAATCTGCATCAATTCGGTCTTCTGGATTTGGCCATAAGTTCTCGTCCACATCACAATGTATGTTTTCATAGTTCATGCACCTTGGGAAAAATCTTCTTGAATGTTGAATCCAAGCCTGACATTGGTCAGCAGTGATGTCATTACAAGCCTTATCCACACTATTGTATTGTACACACTGTAATCATTGCAGTGGTTCTTTGTGGCCCTGATGGTTTGAGCACTACTGTAAGTTACTAATACTAAGGTTGTGGGTTCAAATCCCACTAAGGTCATATAAAATCTCACACCTTAGGGTGGTGATTCTGAAGTTTTGCATAATTTAAAACCATACATATAGTATATTAGGCAAATGTTTTGTTGACTATCAGTTATGAACAATGAGCATAGTGTTAGTAAAAAGTGTTTTAACAATAGAGAAGAAAATCCTATGCAAAGTTATGTTATGTTACTTTGTATGACCATAATGTATTTTATAATAAAATTGGTAGTTCTAGATGTTTTTTTTGTACACAGTCAATGTCAGATGTACTTAGAGTTGTATTTAAGGTAGTGAAATATTACCGCATACTTGTGAAAATAGTACCATAGCGTCAGAAAAAAATGTATTTTTTGATGTATGTGAGCTGTACTTCAATTCCGTAGTTGGTCGAGGTGGAGCTCATTTTATTGATTTTATTTTATCCAGGCAACCACTGGTCGACAACAATGAAAAGAAAAAACAGCTCCTATTGAGAAAAAGGCTAAAACAGTGTTAAGCTCCTTTAAGTCACTAAATGATGTCACGTTAGAGTGACCTCGCTCTGACCTCAGGTGTGTTTGACTGACAGGTTTCCTGAGCGTGCTGATGAACTGTCAGTGGCAGAGTTTACTGTGTCAGGTGGAGGCAGGTCTACTCAACATGTTTGGAGAGGAGGCGAAGGAGGAGGAGGTAGAGAGGTCGCCTCAGTACACCATCCAGCTCAGAGGGTGTGAGGTCAGAGGCGGGCCTGACACCGATCACTCCTACAGGATCACACTGAGCATGCTCGGTGACCAGGTGGCTGTGCTGGAGGTGAGCTGACCAGGCATTCATTTGGTTAAGGGTTGGAGTTAGCTGTTTATATTTTCATGTGTCAATACTTCCTTCCTTCAGGTGAGTAGTTCAGGTGAAAAGGAGCGATGGCTAAAGCTGCTGCAGGACGGAGCTGCCAATCACAGTCACCAAGACAACAACACACAGATCAACACAGGTGGAGCTCTCAGGTAAAAGAGGGTGGGTTGTCAGGTTGTCAGGGTGTTCACATGCATACAAACATTGTCACTTTGGGCTTTAGGTAATTGTGACGCTATTTTTACAAACCAAACAATCGATTAATGGAGAAAATAATCAGCAGATTAATTCATAATGGAAATAATCATTAGTTAATAGTTCAAAATGGGCTCCACCTTAACCAACTACAACTGTAAAATCCTACTTTTACATTAATGCATGAATGAACAGTCACAGGGGACATTTCTATACTTGTAATAATTTAACTACGATTTTATGATTATACTTACATACTTTTACTGAAGGAACATTTTCAATGCAGGACTTTTACTGTAACAGAGTATTTTTACTGTGTGGTAATAGTTCATAATTAGTTCAATACAATCTGCAAAAAGAAAAAAAGATCATTAATGTAAATCTAAAAGAGAAATGGTCCAAGAAAAGAACCCTGATGCACCCCACGTGGTATTGTACATGTTTTCTTCTTCTTCTCTTGTAGTGATTTCGTTTTTTTCCCTACTCAGTGGGCTGCAGACTCGAAGGTTTCCCACCTCCAACACCTACATGGACGACCCCTTCCACCTTAGTGGAGCAGGCCAAGACCAGCCCATCTACTCCAACACCTCCATACTGGAGCTCATGGTACGCTCTGTATAGCAAAGTATTTAAGCTCCGTTTAAAATCACTCCTTTGTTCATACAAACAAGGAAACTGTCATAAAACTTGTTTCTTTGTACAAGATTGAATTGAACAGATAATAACAATGATCAGTGTTTGTGGCATTTTAGCTCCACAGCTCTCAGGATTCAGTTCACTGCAGCTCGGTGTCGTCCAGAGACTCAGTGGCCTACAGCAACACCGTCTTCACCGGCCACAGTGAGTCTCAGCTTATAAATAAGCATGAAGACTCAATCTCAGTTTCATAGTTTGTAGTTGATTTTCTCACTGAAATCCTCTGACTGTTCAGCCACCACAGTACAGACGAGAGAAGATCTGAGCTGATAAAAATGTTGATTCACTGATCTAAGTTGTGACCTTCAGTTATTAAAGGAGCTTTGCAGATGCTGATGTTTCTCTCCCTCTCAGGCTACATACAGGCTGGTATAGTTGCATCTGCATGCTGATATTTCCGCGCTCACAGAAGGCTTGTATCATGTGGACGTGCTGACAGTTTTGTTGTCATTACTTAGAATTCCTCATGGGGGCGGCAGAAACTACGCACTATAGCTTTATGTAATTTTTAAAATGCTAGAAATACCTTTAGTCAAGATCTTTGTCCGTTTTTTCAGACAGGAAGTCGGTGGAAGTGGAACGAGGCGTTCAGAAGCTGGAGTTAACGGGGAAGAGGACGGTGCAGCTGAGGGCGGGGTCAGAGATCAACCTGGCGTCTGTTGGAAAGCAAAACAAACGCACCTCTTTTAGACAGTCGCTGGCCATCTGCAGTGAGCGTGCTCAGGTGAGGAAAAACAGGGACAGCAATTTTACAAACATCTCAATTTACAGTGCATTACAATAAGATGGATGCATACACATTTGCATATCTGCATTAAGAAATAGATTTAAAAGAAAGGAAAACTACACATCAGTGTACAGACACACACAAAGGTAGAACAATGTTAATTATAACATTAATAATGATACATCAACTTAAATGTATATACAAGTAAAATGACTTGTTGGAGATGTATATAACCTATTACTAATAATAAAGCTAACCCACTGTATAATGAAAAAAAATGTTAAATTAAATAAATTAAATTAAAGTACATAGATAAATACACACATATACATATATATTTTCATGGACTTCATCTTGCTGTAGATTCAGAGCATAGGCCTATACAGTATGTATTATATTTGAGCCACACTGTGGTTTTGACATCCTCTGTTCTCTGGTCCCTGCTGGTCTCTGCTGGTCTACTGGTGCAGGCGGGTTTCCTGAACCCTCTGCTGCGACGGACGGCCTCAGCTAAAAACTCTCTCAGACGAGCTCCTTCAGCGCTGTTCATTGAACATGGGAAGGTTTTCCAGAGGAGGAAGGTGAGTTTCACACACACACACACACACACACACACACACAAACTTATGTTATAGCTGCACATAAAATGCCTCCGTTTACAACTCTCTGGGTTAAAGGTTCACTCCGCTGCTTTTTAGCTCATAAACTACAAATGACATGACTTTATGTCACTTATTTCATTTCTAGCTAAATTAACCTGCAGATAGATCACAGTCAACATTCAGTCACCTTTATGTTTTAATACAGATTTAGTCAAAAAAATGCAGAGTTTCTGTATTTCAAGGCAAATTTTAGTGAATTCAAATCTAGATACTGCTACAGTTTACCGATGGCGGAGAAAGTATTCACATACTATACTTAAGTAAAAGTACGAATACCACACTGTAAAAAAGTACTAACTAAAAGTAGTTACTCTACAAAATTGAGCATGCTAATGTTAACATGTTCACGTTAGCATGTTTAGCATTTCAAGTTTAGCTTATTAATGCTAACGTTCTTTTTTTTAAAGTAAGCAGGTTGTAAAGCAGTAGGCTATTTTTCTCTCTGGTTAAAAGTTCCACCTGTAACCATAGCCAGCAGTGATGTCACAGGGTCTTGGAGTACACCTGTGCATCACTGCAGCAAGGTGACAAGTTAAACCATTGGAGGTCAGCAAAGACTTTAACAGAAAACAGCAGCATATGAACACCATTCATAAAAAGGTATTGAATCATCTGTCTTTGTTGTCCAGTTAACTCTGCTGTTACTGTTTTCACAGGAATGGGAAACCAAAGCTGCTGCTTGATACCAACTGTCTGTCATCATCATCATCATCATCATCATCTACAACCAGTCCTCTCAATTGAAGAACTTTCTGACATGCTTTACAATGAATGAAGTTACTCATTACGGTCAGAGGTGGAGAAAGTATGTATTACTTCCATAAAAGTAGTAATACCACAGTATAGAAATACTCTGTTACAAATAAAAATCCTAATCTTACTTAAGTAAAAGTACAAAAATATTAGCATAAAAATATACTTAAAGTACCAAAAGTGAAAGTACTCATTATGCAGAATAATATATATTATTGGATTACAACTATTGATGCATTAATGTGTTCATCACTTTAATTTTGCAGCTGGTAGTTAATACATCATCATTCATTAGTTGATTATATTTTGTTTTGACTGAATCTGTAAAGTAACTAAAGTTATCAGATATATGTAGGGGAGTAAAAAGTACAACATCTCAGTCTGAGATGTAGTGGGTAAAAGTATAAAGTAGCAGAAAATGGAAACACTAAGTAAAGTACAAGTATCTCAAAATTGTACTCACACCACTGATTAAAGTCGACATCAAATGTTTAGGTATTATGTTGGATTAGTGCTGAGCAATTACCTAATTTCACCGAACAAGTCACCAAAATCAAGAGAACCTTGTGTGACTTTAAAATGATACAAAGTTTGTCATCTAATTTCAAGCAGCCCAAAAGTTACGATTGTTCAGACTGCAGCAACTGTACATGTCAAAAAAACATGTCTGTATGTGCAACATCTGTGCACGGCTGGTTTTAGTGATGTTGGTAGTTTTCATTTATTTTATTGTTTATTTTTGCAGGCCAGTGCACAATTGAAGGTAATTGCACAAGAGTTAGCTAGCAGCTAATTTACATCTGTTGCCCCTGGGCAGCTACACAAATAATAACCACAGAACAGCAAACATTAAACAGCACAATACATAAAAGTCAATCAGTGCGAGACAATGCATCGAATCAGTATGATAAATACTGGTTTTGGGGCTGGTTTTAAACACTGCAAAACATCCTGAGTCTGTTTGTGAGTATGGAAGATACTCAATTTCACTTCCCCACTACTTAAACTGAGAAAGCAGACTGACCAAAGGCCAAAGGCCCTTTTGAACTGCGGTACCCAGTCACCCTGAGCAGAGTCTCTAGTCCTACTGGCACTGCTGCTGTCGGGATAGGCAAGGCATCCTTTAACAGAAGGGTGTGCAAGATTATGAATAACTTTAAACATCAGGAATGCATCAGAGTAAAATAAGAAGTCAAAATTGGGGAACCCTATTTTTTCAGATTATTATATTGATGATGATCCTTTGGCTTTTAGGATTTGTTGAGAGAGTGAGTACACAGGCTTGAGTCTCACACCTGCCTTTGTTTCATAAGTACACACATAAAAGCCCTCACACTGCACATTCTTTATTAACATTTCATCGTAACACTAATCAGGGTTTATTTAGTCCAATTAGAGACTTTGATTTTGATATCTACAGTATATATATAATCAATAAACATTTATTTTTTTTAGATATTATTAGATCCATCGCAATAATATAGGTGCTTATGAATCCAGTGTACTTCCTGTTGTTCTTGGAGCTCCGAATCAGCTGTAGCAAATGAGCTGTAGGCACTTCTTTCTTTAAAGGCACTCAGAGAGCTGGAGTCTGTACAGTGTGAAAACAGACATGTTTTTCTTGGTTTTCTTTCCGGTGTGTTTAATCCTGTGTGGTTAAGTCTGTAAATTGTAATAGAAATCCTCTTCTCTGTGTTCAGTTTGATGACTTATTGTTGTGAATTTCAGATCGCACATTTGTTTAAGTTAGTTCTATTTAGTTTAATACCACATGTTCTCTTTGATGTAATTGTGTTTTAACTGAAACTGTTTTATATCTCTTCTTACTTGATCTGCACAATGTTATTATACACATGATGATTTAGCCTATGTTTATTTCCATGACTTATATTTTCTTGGATTTTATAATAATCTCAGGAGAACGTTTCTTTATTGATGTTGGACTAAACTCTGATCTGTAAAATGATACTGTAATATAAAAAAACTGCATTTTAGTTTTTTAGTATTTGTAAAGGTTTGAAATTACAGCAGGGATACAAAAAGTGGTGAAAGAAGTTGTTTGATGTTTTACTTCAGTAAAGGTAGTATTACCACAGTGTAGAAATGTTGTAGTAAAAGACCTGGATTCAGCATTTTATTTGAGTAAAAGTACAAAAGTATAAGCATCAAAATATACTTACCAAAGTACAAAAAGTAAAAGTACTCATTATGCAGAATGACCCATTTCAGAATTATATTCGATGAAAAATGATTGATGCATTAATGTGTTCATCACTTTAATGTTGCCGCTGATGAAGGTGAGCTCGTTTTAATACCATATGCTGCTGGGTAGTTTCTGAATTTCCCCCGCGCGGATAAATAAAGATTTATATTAACCTAAAATAATGCATCATCATTTATTTGTTGATTGTATTTTGTATTAGGCCTTTTAATCTGAGTCTGTAAAATAAGTAGTAACTGAAGATGTCATACAAATTAGGTAAAGGTACAATATTTTTCTCTAGATGTAGTGGAGTAGAAGTATAAAGTAGCAGAAAATAGAAATACTCAAGTAAAGTGCAATTACCTCAAATTTGTACTTAAGTAGAGTACTTCATAAAACGTACTGAGTTATATTCCACCACTGACTAAACTATATTATAATTAAGTTATTTAAAAACAGTGGATACAGGCATCACTCTCCTCTCGTCCGCTGGGCGGCGGTAGACACCTGTCAGTCTAGCGGTGTTTCCCCGCATGATCGCTGAAGAAGAAGAATCGCGGAAGAAGGGAAAGGTTTCCTGACGGATCACCGGGCTAACCAGCTAACAAAGATAACTACCCGTCTTATCGGCAGTTTAATCAGGTATACCGGTTAGATAGACACCCGGACCGAAGGTAAACATCCGCATTTATAACTCATCCTCTCCGTCTGTCTGCTTAATTATTTATTTAATATTTTTTTGTTGTGATAAAAGTGGCCTCCTGCTTGTTAGCAAGGCGTTGACAGCACTGCAGCTGTTAGCCGGTTAGCTCCGGAGCTAAGCTAAAAAAAAATAAATAAAAAAAAGGGTTTCTGAGAGAGGGAAGTCAGCTGATTGTGTTTATTACGTCTGCTAAAGGTGACTGCTTTCACGCTTCGGGACTGTCATGGTGTTTGACGTCTCATGCTAACTCTGAGCTCGCTGTGTTAGCCTAGCTGTGTGTTAGCCTAGCCGGCTGCTTCCTTTTGTTTGTTGCCCAGTTAAACGGTTTCTGATCAGGTTGTTTGACCGCAGAGGTGATTACTGAGACTGGTTCGGTCCAGACTCTCGGACAGGATGTGGACTGATGTGTCTGAACTCAGAGTTTTGTTTTAAGTCAGACTTGTTTTCCTGTTTTCATTTTCCTCACAGTATCAAGATGACAGCCGCACCTTACAACTACTCCTACATCTTCAAATACATCATCATCGGTGAGTTTGAAAGTCTTGCAGTGCGAACTTAGCTTTAGGTGTGACGGAGCCACGGTTCCGTTCATACCCTGGTTCAGGAGTCACGGTTCGTTGTCAGTTGTTCGGTACAGCGTAAAAAAACAAATGCATCAGGATCCATTTGTTTTTATTAGTTTTAACAGACCGTAGTCAAAGTGTAAAAGACCGACCCAACCCTCTTGCTGAGGACTCTGGTAACATTTTGCCCACTGGCAACTATTTTCATTATAAAATTAAAATAAAAACCCTTGTATATTACACTGTATGAACAATGAACAAACACTTTCCCAAAAGATAACAGATCACAACAGGCTATAAAACTGAAAGCCATGTCTTATACTGTGAAACTGATAAAAAACACACCAAATAAATAGAATTATTTAAGTTCCAAGCAGAATAATCTGTTTTATTAGGACCATAGTTTTAGTTTAGCATATTTTGACCAAGTAACTACAAATTGTGCATGCTTCACTTTGCAGGACCATTTTCTAAATCACACCATCCGTTTTTAAATTGATTTTCGAACATTCCAACCAGATATTTGCTCGATTTTTATGTCTGGGAAAATTGATTTCTGGAGACATGAAACTTTCCAGTTCCAGATGACCAGTCTGTGACAGTCTGGCTGCTTGTGTTAGCTCGCCTGTTAACCCTCACAGAGCTGTGAAGTTTGAGGAGTTATATCCAGAAGTCAAATTCATTTTCCTCATACAGTTTTGGTGATAGTTGGACATGAAACTCTCCTGGTTGAATCATCGGAACAAAAGATGAACATTTGTAGCAGAAAATATTTGGTTCTTTGATAGAAGTTAAAAAGGTGCAAAACATAAAAACTGATGTGGAGACGTAAACTACGCCAATCACAGAGCTTCACATTATGTGATGTGCTCCGCTAACATTAAGCTAAAGATAAAAACATTCAGCAGTTTAAATCGGTTTTCATAGAGCTCAACAGTGACTGCCCCGACTTTTTGAATGGCTCTGGTTCCAGTTAAACATCTCCATTGACGTTTCATTAAATGCTTATCTAAAAAGTTTTAATCCTGGAACCAAGCCAACTAACTAACAGCTGAATCATGTTCATAAAACATTCGATTCGGCGCAAAAGAAAATTTTGATAAGGGCAAAGGTCAAAGACTGTGTACAGAAACGACCATAGACTTCAATGGTAGCAGCTCACTACATCTGTTTTTAGGTTCGCCAGTGCGGTAAACATTACCATGATAACAGCAAGCTCCACCAATCGGAGACGTCGCTGTTACACTTAAGATTGTGGGTAGTGTAGTACTCCACGACATAGAAAATAAATCATGTTTTTCTTAAAACAAGGTTGATATCATACGGACTTGTGGCTTCTACAGGAGCAGAAACCTTCGTTTCACAACCTCGGAACTCGCGGCCAGTCTACCTCGGATGGTTTTGACATTATGGCTGATCATCAAAATCGAAAATGAGTGGGATTTTTACTTCCGGAACCACACTGTTGAGCTCTATTCACATTCTGGATCAGCCGCTGAGGCTCGTGGGTATTGTAGTATTTAGGACCATCCATCAAACTGACAGACGGAACCTGATTTCTAAGAAACAAAGTTGAAATAATTTAAACTAATGGTCAGAACATAAACCTGTATGACTGTTACATCATTAGACTCCTGTGCTTATTAAACACAGACATTATTTTAAAAATAAAACTTTGAAATGAGGAAAACCTTTGACCTCATGTTTTTACTCTATCTATCTATCTATCTCTCTATCTCTCTCTCTATCTATCTATCTCTATCTATCTCTATCTATCTATCTATCTATCTATCTCTAGGTGATATGGGAGTAGGGAAGTCCTGTCTGCTGCACCAGTTCACAGAGAAAAAATGTGAGTCCTTTCTTCTTTTCTCCTACTGTCTTTCACCTCGTATCGTATAATGTCCATAAAGCTGGACCTTGAACTAATGGAACATTAAAAAGAAGTAATAGTATTGGTGAGACTTGCTCTTTATTGTTCCTGTGGGTAATCTATTCACACAGTTTTCACATTTTACATTGCAATTTAGCTTTCAGATCCAGAATGCTGTAAATAATAAAGCTGCTAAAGCTTTGTGTCAGTGTTGATAGTAACTGTCAAAATGAAGTATATTTTCTGCGTGTGTGATCGTGCAGTCATGGCGGACTGTCCTCACACCATCGGGGTGGAGTTTGGGACGAGGATCATGGAGGTTAACGGTCAGAAGGTGAAGCTGCAGATCTGGGACACAGCCGGTCAGGAGCGCTTCAGGGCTGTCACCAGGTCCTATTACAGAGGGGCTGCCGGGGCCCTCATGGTGTACGACATCACCAGGTACTGACAGGGAGAGTGTGTGTGTGTGTGTGTGTGTGTGTGTGTGTTAGTTGTTGTAGAGTTATATTTTTTTAATGGATAACTTTTGTTTTTGTCTCATTTCCTCTGTTTTAGGAGAAGTACTTATAATCACTTGAGCAGCTGGTTAACAGATGCCAGGAACCTGACCAACCCAAACACAGTGAGTTCTCACACACACACACACACACACACTCATATACAAACACGTGAAGCCCTGGGGCTGTATTCACAAACCGGTTCCAGGAGCCACAGTAACTTTCAAGATCTTTCTCTATGTTCCTATTTGGGTTTCTACCACATCTAAAAACCTCTAGTCTTTTTAAAAAGACAAAACACATGGCTGTGTTTGAGTTTTCACTTACAAGAGGACATCGGACAGTAATATCCCTAGAGGTGGGACTTTGTTGAGTTGCCTCTTAGCGAAGGGCTTTTATTGTGAAAGTTAAGGGGTGAAGCTGATTGTTACATTAGGGGCTTTCCGACCGGAGGGATTTTTGCAGTTCTTAGAACTAAACTTTGCTAGAACACTTTTTTCGTCGTGTTCCGACAGGAAACATTTGGGGATTTTTAAGTTCCTCTGGCCGCAGTAGCGTACTTTTTTAGCTCCTACTTCAGAGCAGGGTCTTTTCCCTTTTCCTAGGTGTACTTGATTGGTCGAACTTATAAGTCACGCCCACTGCCAACTCGGAACTTGCAGACAGAGCAACAACCAACAACGGGACATTTTTAACAATTTTCACCATCTTATTCATCATTAAATTCACTTCTGACAGCGTTTTAGGCGAGAAATTAACTTTTTAGATTTCGAATATAGGCAGTCTTGCGCAAATTGATGCCGAATTGACAATTTGCTTCAAAGTTTTTGGAGTTCAGAAGCTCCATGAAGTGAGGCGACAGCCAGAAAGCGCTCAGACACCTCGCGGTAAGCTGGAGGTCTCTCAGACCGCTCTCCTAAATAAGAGGCTTTTATTTCGCCATTGACGGTTCGTTTGTTTAAATATCACAACACATGTCCATCATAAGATTAACGGGAACCTGTGGTTAACTGTCTTTTCGGAGTTAAACTCCACGAGCGTGTCCTGCGGCTCGCCGGCCGTCACACACACACACACACGTACGTCCACAGCGCAGCAGGCAGAGGCGGGGTCTGTTCCGGGTATAATAAAGCCCCGTCTGTGTTGAGCAAAACATTACGTGGATTACTACGAGAATGGACGTGCATTTAATATAGGAAAAGTGCACAAGTATTAGCATCATTTGTTGTTGTTGTATGTGACGCTAAGGTCTAGTGACGATGCTATGAAGACCGTTGCCGTGCTTGCGTCACTCCCTTACCCCTCCTGCCAGTCCCTATGGCCACTTGGCCAGTGGGAATGCAAACGGAAAAAAAGATTTTGGGGGAGAGTAGTTCTTAGAACTGCTTAGAAGTGTACTTTTCCTCTCAAAAGTACTATCCGGTCGGAAAGCACCTATTGGTCCTCCACAAATTGTTTTTAAAACATGCTTTCTCCTCTTTTAGAGTTTTTATTAATAAACCTCATGTGATAGAGTCCTGTGTAGTTTCTCAGCTGTGTGTTTGTGTCTAGGTGATCATTCTGATTGGTAACAAGGGCGACCTGGAGGCTCAGAGAGACGTGACGTACGAGGAGGCCAAGCAGTTTGCGGAGGAGAATGGTGTGTTTATGTTTGTGTGACATTATGGGACAAATATTGTGTGTGAGAATCTATGAGCAGTATAAATATCCAAGTAAAAATTTGGGATTCATTCAGTTCAATTAATTAAAATGTTCTTTCTACTTCCTGTTGTTGATCAGGTCTGCTGTTTCTAGAGGCCAGCGCTAAGACGTAAGTACAAATGCACACACATACACACTGTGGCAGTAGCTCAGTCTGTGGGGAACCAGAGGGTTGCTGGTTTAAGTCCCCATACGGACAAAAGTATCGTGGTGGACTGGTAGCTGGAGATGTACCAGTTCACCTCCTGGGCATTGCCAAGGTGCTCTTGAGCAAGACCCCCAACTGCTCGGGGCGCCTTTCCATGGGCAACTCCTTCACTCTGACATCTCTCCATTAGTGCATGTATAGATACTGAGCGTGTGTAATTCAGGCCTAATAACAACAGAGTGAAAACATTGTAATTTCCCTTTGCAGGATTAATGAAGTATAAATTGTTATTATTATTTCATGAACTATGCATCACACACACAATAGGCTGGTTGTGGTGGAACGAAATTGTACTTAAGTACTGTATTTAAGTACAAATTTGTTGTATTTTTCCATTGTGTTATTATTTTAAGTAAGAGATCTGAGTACTTCATCCATCACTGCAGTCAAACCTGGTCTGAACTGACCTGAGGTGCAACTTGTTTATGTGCGCATGACAATAAAGTTTTGAATCTGACGTTTGACTGTTTGTTTGTATCTTAATCTCTCCATCCCCTGTCCTCCCTTTTCTTCCTCAGAGGGGAGAATGTGGAAGAGGCCTTCCTGGAAGCGGCAAAGAGAATTTACCAGAACATCCAAGATGGCAGTCTGGACCTGAACGCTGCCGAGTCAGGAGTCCAGCACAAACCGTCTGCGCCGCAGGGAGGTCGCCTCAACGCCGACAGCCAGCCGGCCAAAGAAGGCTGCAGCTGCTAACCACAGACCCATCAGACAGACGGACGGACAGAAGCAGACAGATACGTACACAGAGATCCACCAGGCACTAACATGCGTCTTCTATCCAGAGTGTGTCAAACAGGATTTAGCTGGATTACATTTAACAGTCCAACCAACCGACTGTTGTCAAATCCAGACCTCAGTTCAGTACCCAAAACAAGATTCAACCGCCACCTAATCAGATATTTACCAGCTTTGGTTAAATCAGGACACCCGCTACCAAATCCAGAAACTATCCAGACTGTGTCTATGTGCTACCTCTGGATCAGTGTTGGTCAACTCCCAAATCAGGACCACCCTAGACCTTAGCTGGATCACTGTTTGCACAAAATGAATCCCTAAGCATAAATCCAGGCCACTCTTGGTCCACACTTGGATCATGCTAGGTCTCATTCCAGCTTAGTCACTATGCCCATCACCAGACAAACATTTCCCCAAAACTGGACGACCCTCCGCACCTTCCAAGATTAAAGTGCTGTTGGCCAGACTCAAGTGAAGGTTGTCCAATTTAGGTCTACCCTGGTCACACTTGATAACGCAATTTATTCATTATTATTAGTTAACAACAAATAAAGATACAACACTCAAATTTGAATCAACCTACAGCCCAAATCTGATCTACACTTTACCAAAATGTGGATCACCCAAAAAAAAAACGTACACTAGATTCAGAGCCTTGACTCTTCTTGGTTCCAATTGAGACGGCCTTCACCCAACAGCCAGGCTGGCTTGGCCCAAAGGTGGCCAAACTGGACTGTTGTAAGCCCAGAATAGCACCACCCTTAGCCCACCAACAGACCACCATTTTCCCCCAAGACTGAACCCAACTCAAGTGAGGTATTCTAATTACTTTTGTCCCAAATGTTAAAACACCAATGAGACAAATCAAGATTCAATGCTTAAATTCGGACAAACCTGCAGTCCAAATCTGGACAACACTTCATTAAAAAAACGGATCACCCAAGTCTCAACTCCAGACATTCCTATGGACAGATTCAAAGCCTCGGCTCAAGCCAGACTGCTTATCGGTCCAAATCGAGGACCACCTCTAGTCCAAATATTCATATTTAGCTTTAATCTGATCTGCTATAAATCCAGATCGTCCAAACGCCTAACTCTGGCGTTCATGCTATGATATAAACGTTGGGATTAATAGTCGTACTTATGTCTTATGTGTGTGGTATCCCATCATTTGTTGTTCAGTTGGAAAAGTCTTAAAAATTCATGCTTCAAATCCATTCATTCTAACAGAGTGGCCTGGACATTGAGTCAAGTTGATGCAGCAAACTCCTCATGTCACTTGTTCCCCATGCAGGAGTTTCCAAACAGCTGCCCTTCGAGCTGACCCGTTGCATTTACAGTGTCGGTAATGTGGATCAGAAGTTGCATTTACACTGTAGTTGTTGATGTGGATTGGAGACTTTTGAATCTGTTGTTCTTTTGGTGGAGTTCACACCTAAAGCTGATGATGTAATTTTACTTGTTTGACTACCAATCACCTCGAATGCAGGTTAAAGGGGTACTCCATGCTTAGTGCACTTCACCTCTGAAAATACTTGTGTAATGTCTTCTGTGGCTGTGGAGGAGCTTCCTAAAGTCTGCAAAAAAATAACTGATGATGTAATTTGGCCTGGGTTAGAAAACCACCTATAACGAAAGCCTGTGTTTCAAACAGCGGGTGTGCAGTTTAAAAGTCGTGGGAATTCACCAGGCTAAGTGGGTCTACCAAAAGACGGTACGAATCTGCTTAACGAAAATTGTAGGATCCATGGTTTTGGAGTTTGTCCTATATTATTTACTAAAAGTCAGGACACCTCGGCTTTTGCTGCTTCAGTTTTGACCAGTCTTTCTTTAACATGTCTCTCACAAGTTCCCTGACTTTATAAAAGTGCGATAAAAGCTTTAGCTGACTTCAAATACACTAGTTCGGCCACGTCTAAATCACTTGAGTAACCCCTTTAACCCCAGCTGGAAGAGGGGGGGGTCACAGAAAAGATCGGAAAATGTTAAACGAAAAGAGCCAGCATCTCAGTACACAGAGACCCACATATGAACACACATGCACAGATTACAGGTCTTTGAGGGTCCAATTTTTAGGACCTGGTCCAAAACGGACCTCAAACCGTATTTGAATCCAACGTGCACATTTTTTTTTTATTTATAAAAAGGAGACTAAATCTGAAAGGTTTGTGAGGACACTACACCCCTGCCCGACCAAATGAGAGTCAACATTATCTGGACCCGGCCTTACTTGGCTCCTGGGTCTGGTCTCTGTTACTAGGGACCGAGTGGATCCTCAAAGACCTCTAACAAACGTATGGTCACAGACAAGATCCCCAAACTCACCATCTCTGCATCTCCACACTTGCCTTTTTAAATCGTAAATATTTTTTAACTAAATAACTTAAGGCGACTTTGAATATTGATGGTTCTGTGGAGAGATAAAGCAACTGATTGATAAAGGTGATGATGAAGAATAAATTGAATTACCTGAACCAGAATGTCACTACTGGCCCCACAGTGGATCACAAGTTAAGAATAGATTTTTATTAAATTCTTGGTAATGTGTCATATATATATATATATATATATATATATATATATATATATATATATACATATATATATATATATATATATATATATATATATATATATATAGAAACACATTAGATAGATACATGAACCAGTTCTCCCAGTCAATCTAACTGGATCGGTCAGCACATTTTGTTCTTAAGAAGCATTCCAGCGCGAACTTAATCTGGCTATCACCAGACCAAGCTCAGTCTTTTAAGATTGAACATTAGTCTGGGGAGTCTGCTCTGTATTTTCTACTGCACAGGAGGCGTGATCAACGGGCGTAGTTCAAATGACTCTGTAAGCAATTGGATAATCCTTCAACCAATCAGACCAACCATCCGGGTGACGTAGCAGCGACAGCAGCATCAACGGGTTGCTGCCATGGATGTATTAAGAGATTTGTGGCTGTGCTGCGCTTCAGTGGCCGCCGTGTTGAATGTAAACAAGAAGCTGCTTGGTCGCTCCTCTATCGTCATCGTATTAAAACCGCCAATAGCGCGCCAGGTGGATAAGCCAGTTTGTGATTGGTCCCCGCCAAATTGTAACGGAAGCAGGATAGATAAATGTACAGGTTTCCAGCCTGAGCTGCAGGGCGAAATCAAATCGCCGGCAGATCGGGCTGGGTTTACCCAGTCTAGCGCGAACTAGCTACAAAACAGAAACGCCAACACTTTTTTTAAATATTTCAAAGCTGTATTCTTTGATTTTGTGGTCACTGGAGGGGGAGAAAAGCCAAAACAAGCCGCCAGATGCGAACACAGCATACCATGTAATGTATCGGTCGTTTGATTCAGTGTTTTTAAAAATAAATCGATGAATGCAGCTTTGACCTGATATGATTCTGTTCTAGTTGATGGAGTAACGTTGGATTTACACTAAATGTCCAGTTTACAGTTCATGTCCAGTGTCCCTCCAGCAGGGAAAACACACTTTAATATATTCAGTCAATCTGCTTAAATACCAAGAAAGGATTTGAAGATTTTTAAAAAGCCTGAGAAATGTTTCCCCTTGAGGTCCGAAGCAACAGACGTCATCTTTATGTCAGCTTTATGATGATACACTGAGTCAATTAGTCAAAACAATTAAAGAAGGCTTATTTTATTTATTTTTTTTACCTTCAATCAGTTGATACATTTGATTTTTACGGTTTTTAATCACATGCGTTTTTTTTTTTATTCTTCTTGGTCCACATGAATTTCCTTTTTTCAGTGTTATAAAAATGGGAAATGTTGAGGAAAATAAGAAATGAAGGGTGAAAGATATGAAAAGACATAAAATAAAACAGTAAAAACTAAATGTATTGAAACAATTGTAAAAAATAAAAAAATCAGAATTTTAAAAATACTAATGGCAAGTCACAGTTATGAGATACTAAGTCAACATTTTTACTTTTCTAAGCCAAAGTTATAAGTCTATTTTGATTCATTTGCTGGCTAATAATCATGATTTAAAAAGTCACAAGTGATCATTTTGACTTAAGTTTGACATTAAAAAAATAAATAATTTTGACTTAGTGACTTTTTTGTTTTGTGTTATTGTTGTTCATTGTAATTTGTTACTAAAGATAAATTAGTTTTATATTAATTTAAAAATATATATAAATTGAAATGATTTAGCCCTCCTACGTACACACTTAGTTTCTGTTGACTCCACAGATAACTCATGAGTGACATTTGTCCCCTCTGGGTACAGATGTCACTCATGAGTACTGTTGTGATGTAGTTCCAGATTCTGGTCTGGTGGTCTCGCTCAGATCTCGTGTACATATCCAGTCACAGCTCAAGTGTTAAGAGTATTAAAGCCTGTGCTGTTTGTGAGTCCAGGTGTCACTGAGGAACAAAAACCTGGTTTTTAACTGTGTCCACATCTGTCTGAATGGGGAGTGATTTTACTCTTCGTTGTCCTCTGATTGGTGGACAGCAGC
Organism: Sander vitreus; assembly: GCF_031162955.1. NCBI lineage: Eukaryota > Metazoa > Chordata > Actinopteri > Perciformes > Percidae > Sander > Sander vitreus. The sequence continues at coordinate 13,009,034 of NC_135859.1, read as the reverse complement.
CTTCTTCAACTGTGATGCTTGATTTATAAAATGAAGCCCCCCCCCTTTCCCCTCACTTTAAAACACACCGGACTTTCAGACTCTCAATCTGCTTTTCATCACTTAATAACCTGCACGTCACATTTCACTGGGGTAAAAAAACATAAGGAACTAACTTAAGAGTTTTTGTCATTGTTGTCGCTTTTTGAAATTTTAACAGGAAAGATTTTAACAAGTTTCCAGAAACCAAAAGGTCAAAAACGTCAACAAGAAGTCACTGAAGAAAACCCTGTAGTTTTAAAGTTGTGGTGTGACCGTCGCCTTAAGCTTCTCTCACCAAAGGAAAACACAAACATTTAATTTAAGAAAAATATTCAAAAATGTATTAAAATGCAACAGCATTGCCAGCCCTGTAGGTGGCAGTGTTGTTTCAGCGTAATAACATTTAAATGGAAAAGATGCATTCAAGAATTCACTTTAAAGATCCCGGATTTTGTTACAGCGCCATCTGATCAGAACATCTTCAAATAAACGTAACCGCTAAATTACTTTTCATAACGATAAAAGTAACAAGAAAACAGTGCTGTACGTCAAGTTTTTAAATTAGTACGTTAGGGTAAGGTGCAAAAACCAAATGGTGGCGCTGTAATCAGGCTGAAATGTTTTTAATTTTATAAGTGATTAAATCCGAAACCAGGTCAGAATCGGAGATTTCCAGTTTCATCCCCGCTCGCTGGCTGTAAAACGCTCTGTACATTTTATTCTTTTTTTTGTCCTGCAATGTCTGTTGATTTTCTGTTTGCTAAATTTATAACATGCTTCTTATGATTCTTTGATTATTTATATTCTAAATCTGTAATGGTTTTCTTCAGCTGTACCTTTTTCATTGTACGACCGCGGGGGTTCAGTTATTTGTAAATAAAGTATATATACTGTATATACCCTGATATCTCGCTGTGCTTCTTTTAGAGTCATCTGAATCTGCATTGAAAAATGCATCAAAATGCAAAAATATCACAACAAATTTAAAAAGTACCTGCACATTATTTTTCAGTGGAACTTCAATGCCAATGTTTCCTTTTTTAGTTTTTGTTTTAATGCCTATATTAAAATATTTAAAGTGACTGTCCTGGCTCCACAGCAGAGCATCATGAAATGTGATAGATGGGTTTTAACAACAAAATGTATTTAGGTTACTTTATTTATTTTGGACATAAATATATTTAGAGAATTAAGAAATATTTTTCTCCAAATGTCAATGTTTAATAGGAACGTATAAAGCAGGTTTACAGTTTATTTTTCTTCCAAAATTGATTTATTGTCATGTTCATCATCTGTTACTTTGTTTTCAAAGATGATTCTGGACTCAATATTTAACAAAACAAAGTTATTTTTAAAGTCACTGTTAAGCAGACAAAGCGTTAAAGTCACTTTGGGTGTTTTAATCAGATCTGATTCCAGGTCAGGTCCGTCCTGTGTGTCCATTAACAAACAAACTTCCATTCACAGTCTCTGTACGAACAAACTGATGACCACCGTGGAGGGGGGGTGTCCTCAGCAGAGGGTGTGACATCACGACGTGGCTCTGCTCTTGGCGACGGGCTCTGTCTCGTACTCGATCTCTACGTATGCTCGCTTCTTCCTCGCCGCTGAGCCGTTGGCTGGAGATTTGCCTTTAGACCTAGAAGCCTTTGTCTTTGTCTCCTCTTCCTCCTCCTCCTCCTCTTCACTGGACTCCTCTTCCTCGTCCTGTTCCTCCTCATCACTGCTCGTCTTCAGTTTGTTCATGTCCTGAGAGAACAAACACAAAACAGTCAGATTAAAAACGTTCAAGCTGAACAACAGAAATGATTTAGACTTGTTTATATTTCCTTGCTTAACACAAGCCCTCAAAATCTTCTCGTTTTATAAACTACATTTCTTAATTAACTAACAGTTCATACTGGTCTTGAAGAGATCCTTTCCCAAATACATTTTAATGGAAGAGATGGCAGATAAAATCCACCCTCCTCATTCTGTGCAAAAATATTCAAAAGTTTATCTAAAGCTAATAGACAGATATCTTCCAAAGTTAAGACTTTTTAATATGAATTAGGTTATATTTACATTAAAACGGATGATCACAGCGAAAGTTAAATGATTAAAGGTGGTCTTTTAACTTTCCTGTTGCACAGCTGAGCATCCCCCACTCACTGAGCAGCTTACGTCAACGTGTTCTTAAAGCTTAGCTTAACACCAAGCAGGTGATTTGAAATGTTTTATTACGGACGGAGGCCTGACACTGAGAGAAAAAGATGATTTTACTGATGTAACCGGCTTCATGTGGACGGAATTTCACACTGAAAGATCCGAAACGTCTTACTCACGTTAGCTTCAGATGACATTTGGAACTGGGCTGCAACTAACGATTATCTTATATATTTATTAATCTGCCGATTATTATCACAATTAGTTTGACTAATGACTTCAAATTATGCTCATAATAGTTGATTCGATTTCCTTCTATCGACTAATTAATAAATTAACTCATCGTTGCAGCTCTACTTTCAAATTCATTTTCACAGAGAATGACGACTGTGGATTTTGTCTCATAAGCGAGTTCTTCATGTCCAGCACATACTTCCACAAAGTTCAACCTGTTTAAATGTTCCTGTTGTTTTAAAATGTGAACAGTTGAACTCCACTGATCCCTGCACACAGATCCACCAATCAGCGAGATGGTTTACCTCAAAATCGCTCAGGTCGCTCTCCTCCACTTCTTCTTCTGCTACAAACTCTCTCTTCCCAGTGTCCTGCAGACGCAAAGGAGACGCGTTCACATCACCACACGCTAAGCGAGTCTTCTGACTGCACATACAAACTCACACACTGTGCGTAAAGTCAGTTTCAGCAGATAGGACGAAAGGGTCCTTCATCACCTCGTCATCTTCCTCCTCCTCCTCCTCCTCCCCCCTCTTCCTCCTCCTCAGACTCGCTCTCTGCGTCCTGCTGCTCCAGAGCTCTGTCGAAGGCGTGGACTGGGAAGTTGTAGATGTCTCCGTACTGAAAACGCATACATCAAAACGTAATACATATAAATCGTATTTATTACGAGAACACAGTTCACCTCTGCAGTTGCCTGAACTGTTTGAACTCCTTTTAATGCTTTATTGTTCTGCTCCGGGTGAACTTGAGCTAAAGTTTCAGCGTGTCGTACCGTTCCCTGTTTGAGTCGTTCCAGAAGCTCCTTCTCGATGGCGTTATCCAGCTGAGCAGCGATCAGAGCTTTCTCCTACAAACACAAACACACGCATTAATACATTTCCTCTTCAGCAGGTTAATGCACCTTTAATGTTTGAGTCTAATCATGTCAAGAGTTAACAGCGTGCTCGCTCATGTGTGGAGTTGATGGCTCACCTCTTTCCTCTTCTCTCTCCTCTCCACCTTCCTGCTGAGAGGAACCAACTTCCTCCTGAAAAAGGCAAAAAAAAAAAAAGGTCAGAAAACATATTTTTGTGATCCCTGCCGTTAACCGGTTTCCATTCCCGGCATTGTGTACATTTGGTTTGCACCTTATTGTTACATTTTTTATTTGTATGCATACTTTGTACTGCAGCTGCTTGACAACAGTTTAGCCGTTTAAAGTTTGGTCTAACTTTAAATCACTAAAAGGTCATTCTTCCTGCTCAGTACTTTAACTGTAGTAGTATGTTGTAGTATTTAGTAGCAATATGTCAGCCGTACTTACTGTCTCTTGAGGACCAGTTTGCGCATGCGGATCAGGTACTGAGTGATTTTTGTGAAACGTTGTTTGCATTTGTGTCGGATGAATCGAGGCCAGTAGATCAAATTCTCATCGATCTGTTCCAGAGCTTTCTCGTAGTTCTTACTGAGCTTCACCTGCGCACGCACACACACACACACAGTACGAAAATGTGCGAAACACACAAGTGAAAATGTACATTTTAGTTCGAAAAATCTGTGTGCATTTGTCCAACATAAAACAGAAGTTCTTCATTCGATAAAAATAAAATGTCATTGAATGTTTGTTAGGAGTAGGGCTGGGCGATATGGAGAAAATCAAATATCGTGATATTTTTTACCAAATACCTCGATATCGATACCACAACGATATTATAGTGTTGACTATTGGTGCTTTCTCAAAATATTTACACAATGAGATTTTTGATAAATAATCATCAGTAATGTGGATATAATGACTAAGTGGGTAAAGGCAAATAATAGAACAGTTACAACAGTCTGGTAAGTTCAGACAATGACATCACTTTACTGTAATGCAGCCTTTAAAATCAGGAAAAGACAACACTTATGCCATATTACGATATTACGATATCCAAAATCTAAGACGATATCTAGTCTCATCGTGAGATATCTATATCTCACGATAGCAATATAATATTGATATATTGCCCAGCTCTAATTAGGATTACAAAGAATATAGGATAATCACAACCTCGTGAAAATGTACAACCACAAACTAGAGAAGGAAGGCATTCAGAGGCTGAATGGCTTTCCTAGATATATTGACAATAAAAGGGGTTTCTGAGGAATTTCCAGAACAGAGGGTGCTCGCTATCCAATTGCCGAAAAATGTTCGTTCTTGCTGTCAAAAGTTTTTGATACCAAATCACAGCATGACTTTTTCTGTGGTGTTCCTCAAGGTCTTGGTGTCTTAATGTGGTATTTCGGAGGGATTTCTGACCCCTTTTATCAATTCTCGAGTGGTCAAAAATGGTTAACATTAGCATCAATTCTCTGTAACAAATGGTAACAACCCAAAAATGGCTGAGACAACCTATGAGACATAATAGAAAATGACAATGGGGATCATATACTTCAATCATAATGTTCTATGCCCTTATACACTCTTTACTTTCTTTTACTCTTAACAAAAACATGTTTATTACAGATTTATGACGAGAACAACTTGACACAGTGCTGAGCTGCATCTCAAATTAATATTAAGGTTCCCAGCTTTCAGATGATGTATACCACTTCTATGTGGCATCGACTGTTGACCAGCCATTTCCCCCTAAACATCCCCCGTCTCCCTCTGAAAAAGACAAAAATGGGTCTACGGGGGTCTCAGAGGGTTAATCTAGTTTTTCTTTAAAGCTGCCAGTGTGCTACATCAGAACTGCTTGTCGGACGCTTACATAGCTTCATAATGTAAACACAAGTCACTGATAGCAGCTCCTTTTAGCATTTAGTAACATATTTAAGTACGTTTAAAAAGTCTCTGGACGAACTATGAAACAAATAATGCTTACCTTCTCCCACATCTTGGCAGGAAAGGCTGCTCTCTCGATCACCTTCATGTAGAGGAAACACTGACCTGCAAGAAAAAGACACCATTATTAATGAACTGACGGACTATAGTTATTCCTTCTCTTGTCTTGTTCGTCGTTCTTCCTAAATATTTCCAACCAATAGTTTACAGATCGGTCAGATAATGTTAGTGCATAAAGTGTGTACCTTTCTCCTCTCTGATGGTGGCGTACTGACTGTTGGCCAGCGGACAGGACGAGCGGTTACACAACCCTGTGACGTTGTATTCATTACGACAGAAGCCCTGACTCTTCGTCCTGGACGCAAAGAGGAAGAAGATATTAGTTTACAACTGGTTCATTTCACGGTCTCATTTTGTGCAACGCAAGAAACTCTTAAACACGTTCCAGTAAATAAAATATGAAACCCTGGACAGTAACATATGCAATGTTTTAATTTTGGTTCACATCACAAATATTGCAAGCAGAAATGTGATTTCCGACTAGGGGTGTTAAAATTAATCTTTGCATCGTGATGCAGACCTGGACGATTCTGCATCGATGCAGCGACAGACCATAATCGATCATTGCCTACTGATGTCACTTGTTGATTTTCTGGTCGCTGCTTCTTTTTTTGTTGTATGCCGTCTGTTGTGTTCAGACTCTGCTACATTCAGGAATTGTCTTTTTTTTAGAGCAGATACCATAAAAAAAGGGGAGTTCATATATATCTGACGGCTTGAATTTGTCGATGAAAACCATGTGTAGCAACATATAATAATATTGAGGAGGTGAAGCATCGTGACGCATCGGGATATCGAATCGATTCGCATCGTTGACAGGATAATCGTAATCGAATCGTGACACCAGTGAAGATTCACACCCGTTTCCGACTACCATTTTTGTTTGAATTAGGACTAGGGTTGCAAAATTCCAGGATTATATATATATATATATATATATATATATGTATGTATGTATATATTTATGGCTGAAAATATATCAATATTATATCGATATATGAGACTAGATATCGTCTTAGATTTTGAAAAATCATAATATCGGGATATGGCATAAGGGTTGTCTTTTTCTGGTTTTAAAGGCTGCATTACAGTAAATTTATGTAATTGTCTTCACTTACCAGACTATTCTAGCGGTTTCATTATTTGCCTTTACCCACTTTGTCATTATATCCACATTATTGATGATTATTTATCTTAAATCTAATTGTGAAAACATTTTGTTAAAGCAACAATTGTCAAGCCTACAATATCGTCGCAATATCGACATCGAGGTATTTGGTCAGGAATATCGTGATATCTGATTTTCTCTATATCGCCCAGCTATATATACACACATATACATATATACAGACACACACACACACACATATATATGTGTTAGTCACAGCAAATGCATATTTTCTTATCTATAACATTAATTTGTTAAACGTTAATATTTTTAAACCTGTATTTAGATTTTTCTCCATTTCTTATTACTGTTTTATATGTGTGTATGTACCTTGAGGATTGCTACTTAATTTCGTTGTGCAATAATAAGGGAATTCTATTTTATTCTATAGCCATTTTACTACCTGTTTACATCTCTGTATCTCTTACACAAACAGTGAGAAATTCATCTCTAAGCTACTGTACAACTCTCTTACTGAATGACTGACTGAATAAATGAATAAGGAGCAGATTAAATTAGAGACTTACTTGACTTTGAAGGAGCAGAACTGTTGGTTCCCAATAATGTCCCAGATCACCTACAGGAAGCAGATTCAACACATTACACACATGCACTGAGTTTCATAAGGAGCCTTTCGATTTGCAACAGCACTAGTATAATAATAATAATAATAATAATAATAATAATAATTCACATAATGTTCATACTTTTGTGACTTTTTAAATAAGAAATGTTATAGCAACCTAGTGTGTTCAGTCTCATAAAATTGTATATATGCCTTTCTAAACATATTTCTACGCGTATGTAATTGGTAAAGATCATTACTGTTCGTAGCTACTGGAGCTCTTGAACAACAGATGTAATTCATAAAAATAAAAAAACCTAGATTTATCAGCTTCTAAATAGTTACCGGTTAGCTAACGTTAGCCTGAAGACTTAGCAGAGCACATTAGCAGCTCTAAATTTCATTTAACACACTTACGTCGTCGTGTTGCATCTTTAGTTCTTCACAGAGCTGCTTGCAGCTTCACCCAACCAGACTATTGCTTGTTAAAATTATATTAAATAAGTAAATGTGAAGTTATAAAGGAGTTTTTCTGTCTTCGAAGCCACATGGACGGTGTGTCAGGGAGCCACCATTTCTGTTTGCACGGGCTAGATCTCCGAGTCGTGACGTCAAAGTGAAGAAGTATCGCGATAAACTAAGTAACGTTACGTTTACTTTTTTTTATTTTTATGTATACATAATACACCATAACTTTTAGAAGAGCAATGCGACATCTAATCACGTTTAATCACTTGCATTATTTTATTGTATTTGCATAAATCGTTTTAGATTTGATGCTTTATTTTCTGTGTGAAAGTGAACGAGATTCAGATATAGAATACCTTGATTTCCATTTATTTATAGGCCTAGTTGTTATTAATTATGATATCAATTATCAATATTTAATTATTACAGTTTTTCTCAATTGCTAAAACACTAAAACCCATTGGCTGAACAAAGTTCTCAGTTGCCTGAACTCATTTAGCTGATTGTGCAGTCTGTTGTCAATACCTTAAACCATTTCCCATCGTCAAACACAATTTGCAGATCTCACTTAGACTTTTCAGCAAAACTCTCAACACATTCTCATTCTCAAAACACATTCTGCACTCTAATGCACATGTCATCCATACTGGTAAACACAAGTGGCAACAATCAAATACAAATAGAGAACACATTGATTGAGCACAACCACTCAAAATTGATTTCACTTGTTTCAAATGACAACCGATATAAGCCAGTTCAGAGAGCAAACAGGTTGTTGAAAGTGGGAAGGAGAAAGTCTGAGAATGGACAGAAGAAACAATGTGAGAGGACGAGGACGAGTGCGTATGCGAGGTGGGCGACGAGGAGGAAGAGGAGGACGAATAGGATTTTTGTCCCTTTTAGTATTGTATACTGTAATACAGTGCATTGTAGGCTGTATACTGTGCAATGAACAAATTGTATGGCCCTGAACCATTTGTTAACAGTACTGACTGCTCAATAGATTTTGACTTGTTGCAGGTCGAGGTTCACATCAACAAAGAACAAGAATTACAGTATCACAGAGACAAAGGACAAGTTTGTGAGATGCAGGGTAGGCCTAAAGTACTGTCAAAACAGGGGTACAAGGAGGAGGAAGAACAAAAGAAATTGCAAAGCAGAGTAGTAATTTCTGATCAATTTTGAGCTACTATGATGTTTTCGTTCATCAAAAGACAATGACGGAAACACATGAAATTTGTTTTGAGATTAAAAATGTACTTCTCCCTGAGAACTATATGTTTTGAACAATGTGTTTTCTATTTGTTGGTGCATTGTTTACTGACTGCTTGATAGTGTATATCATTTTGATCACTTTGTTTATGATTTGAGAGCAGTGTTTGATTTTGAGCACAGGTAAAACTGTTTTGAGGCAAAAGTTTCATTTTGCAAGAGGAGTCAGAGGTTTTGTAAATAGTGCTTGAAGATGAGGTTTTGTGTTTAATGTTTTCAGAAAATGGAGCAAGGTTTCAGAAATTGTGTTTTAGACATTGAGAAAAACTGTAATACACTTACTTATGATACATGATTTTAGTCCTGGAGATGTTAAGTAAGACACCTAGTTAGTAATACAAGTATATAAACATTGCAACACCTAATAGTAGGCCATAGTCTCAATCACCACTGTTTTAGCTCCTTCTGCAATAGATGGGTATACGATACTAACATCAACTTCAACAATAACATTTGTATTTACTTTCACAAACTGTTAACTATCATTTGAAGCATTTCTGGTTCTGGGTCAGAAGGGCTGAGGCGCAGAGCGTAACAAGGAGAGGGCTGCACCTATCACAGATATACTGTGAGTACACCAATCATCATACTCATGAACCAGAAAGATCACAGTTCCAACATGGCGCTGAAGCTGGCTGTACCGCCTTACCAGCTCTCTGAATGACGGTGTCACAGTTTAATATTAAACATTTATTATTTCCACCTTCTGTCATCTCACAATACACAGAGAAAACAACATGCAATCAGCCCGTGTGTTTGTATTTCGATTGAACAACTAGGAAAGCAGAGTTTTGTACTCTATCTGAAGAGGTGCATTGTGGGAGTGACCGCTATTACTGTCTCCATAAAAGGAAGCAGCAGCGACACGTGGCGGCGTGGAGGGCAACTGCATCACCATGTTCGTATAATATTTATGTTTCAATGTGACTTTCTTTTTTAAAAATAATACCGTAAATCTTCTGTAACCGTCTATGGTAACACGTCACCACCAAATTATCATTAGCCTCATGCATTAATGTAAAAGCAGGATTTCACTGTTGCAGTTGGGTGAGTTTCGAGCTCATTTTAAACTATTAACTAATGATTATTTTCATTATGGATTAATCTTCTGATTATTTTCGCCATTAATTGATTGATTGATTGATTGATTAGTTTGTAAAAATAGTGAGAAATGTCGTGACAATTGCCCAGAACCCAAAATGACACCTTCACAAAGTTTGTTTTGTCTAACCAACATTCCAATCCTCAACATTATTACTATTGCATTACAATTATTAACATTATCAAAAGGAAAACCTGGAAATGTTTTTACATGGAAAATGTCTTCAACCATCAAAATAGTTTCACAACAAGTACAGAACTTGAGTACAAAGTCATTCCATTGCTGCTGGTACTGGCTCACACTGACAAAGGTGGAATAACTACTCATCTTTTACTGAAGTAACAGTAGCAATACCAATCAGTGAAAAAGACAAGTACAAGTCTTATATAATAATAAGTAAAAGGAAAAAAGTATAAACAGCAAAATATACTTAGAGTTGTACTTGTTGGGCAGAATGGTTCCTTTCAGAGAGTTATATCATTAAAAGGCCTATGTATCATATTATTGGAATATTATTACCGATACTTTAACACATAGGCATTTTAATGTTACAGTTAAGAGGTGGAGCTCATTTTAAGCACTTTATATAGTATATTGTTGGAAAATGTAATCTATAGCACAGTGTCATATTTTATAAATTGATCAGGTTTGTTTCTAAAGCTGTCAGATAAATGTTGTGCAGTAAAAAGTACAATATTTGTCTCTGAGATGTGGTGTATGTTATTAATATTTCTCATATACATATTATAGGTCTCAATACATCAGGAGATAATTATGGTTACATAGAAGTTTAGAAATGTTTTACCACCAATTAATGTCTTCATGTCCAAAATAATTGTAACTTTTGTGATGAGTATATATGCACATTAATAAGCTCTCTACATACTGACTAATTCTGGAAAGATTTGGAAGAATATTTCTCAGTGAAACGTAATGTCAATATACTGTATGTATATCTTATTCTACTAGTCTCTGATACATTCAAATCTTAAATTTAGCAACTTTGGCAATTTCATCATTTATAAGATGAGCTGACTCAACAAAAAGCTTATTTACCTCTAAAGATTCATGAAACAACACATGTATCTGATTGTAGGATTTTAATGTTGTGACATTAGTATATTAGTATATAGTCCCTTCTTAAAACTTTTATCCTGATTTGACCATCATGTTGAAGGGTCAGCCGACTTATTTTTAATATAAACACAGCAAACGTGTTTAGATGGATGGATTTTTATGTCTACCAATAAATAAATAAATAAATAATCTCAAACAAGATTATGACAATTGATCTTGGTCTTTATTCATGGCTAAGAATCCTGTGTTTATTTTTCTTTTATTTGTTAGCTGTAGGCTATTTCAGCTCGCCTTTTAGTAACGTCTCCTGTGATTTGAAGATATGCTCGTTGTTGTGACGTCTCTTTAAAAGTTCATCAAAATCAAATCTAAAAACGGAAAAAAGTGACAGACTCGGGAATGAAAAAACAGAGAAATGGTTTATTTTAGTAAATAGTGTAAGCTTTTCACTGCTGTACAACACTGGCATCTGTAGTTGGCACAATTTAAAGGGACAATCCACCCAGAAACCGAATTCACACCCGTCATCACCTCATGATAATAACTGCTGTCAGTTCTGTTTGGAGGAGGATTTTCTTTGTTTTCATTTTCTATTTTTTGCTCAATAACCCCAAAAAACAGCAGCAGCAGCCTCTGGAACACGCTGTACAAACAAACCGGGAAAGAAAAATCGAAAAATCAAACGAAAGGCACCAAAAGCCACAACAGATAGAAGTCAGCCAAACAACTGAAAACTACACAGACATGCAACTCACATCGATTTACACCGAGCTATATAGGCATGCAAAAACAACACTTCTCTGAACAGGGGCTGATCGACAGCACGCGCACGCACACACGCGCGCGCACACACACACACACACACACACACACGATCAATGTTTTTCTGTAAAATACGAACAGGGTGTCGCCTCCTGAACAGACGACTACTGATGTCCACATCATGAAGGGTGAAGATCCACGCAGACACTGGTCTCCACCCCCCCTCCCCTCCCCTCCCTCCCCATCCATCGCCTAGGAGTCTGACTACGGTCTAAACATCCTCTGAAGCCAGGTGCATTGTGGGTATCCAGGTTAACTTTAGCGGTTAAAACGGCAGCAGAGACTAAATCAGCGGACACCGGCTGCTTTCTCTGAATGGGCCTGAAAGACAAACTGTCCAACAACTTCTGGACGTTTCCTTGGTGACCGGAGTAAAGATTAAAGAAACCGAGGAGACAACCGGGGACAGGAGCAAGGCAGAGCTAGCTAGCAGATCAAACAAACATTTCTACCTGAAACAAAGAAACAACATCGTCTGCTCTCTGACTGTTTGAACTGTGGAGGTTTCCTCTGTCATATGTTGTTTTCTTGTGATTACAATACTATCAATTGTGGTTACGGTTTTGATATCTTAACGCCAACATGTTTATGTAGTTAATAAATCACGTTTGCCCTTTATTGTCCTCTCCGTCCGCAGATGTTTTGAATAGATTTTCAATTGAGAAACCAGACGTGTTCTTGAATCAGAACGCGTGGGTTCTGGTCTCAGTGTTCTAGAATTTGTAGCTGTGTTTTTTAGGGAAATCAACAACAAAAAAAAGATTCTAAAAGGAATGTGGTACAATTATTCTAGAATCCCAGACTTCAGATTTAAGAATGCACATATCCAAACCAGATTACAAAACAAGTCTCAGTCTCTCTAGAATCTGAAGCTGAAAGCAAATGTGTTCACCCTTCAACATGTGTTCGTATAAAAATGGCTCACACGATTTTTTTTTGGGATGCGTTCTAGGAAATCTAATGAATCTAACATGTGCTTCCTTAAACATTTTTTTTTTTTTGTCAGAATGGGAAGGTTCTATACATGTTGCACACATTGTGATGGGACACATTCCACAAAATCAAAAGTTTTCCAAAAACTGAACAAAATGTTCTGGAACACCACAGCCGGTTGGAGAACAAACAGGATGTGTGGGTTCCATTGTGAGAATTTTGTGTTATTAAAAACTCCACAGAATGAACTTTCATATTCCGGAGCTTGCATGTTCTAGAATTAGAATGGGCAGGTTGATGGATATGGAATACGTTCCACAATATCAAACAACATATTCTAAAACAGTAATGCAGGTGCTTTCAATTCTAGAATCAGAACAAATCATCTTCATAACTGAATGAAATGTTGTGGAACCCACATCATGGACTTGAACCAGGAGTGTTCTAGATTTAAAACAGTTGGCATCCAAAATGAAAAAGCACTGGTTTGGAAACATTTACGCCCTTTAAAAAAAAAAAAAATTAGTTTCAGATGTTTGAGTCCCTTCAGGCACACGGGACGTGGATCAGGCAACATGGCTGTTTATGCTAATGTTAAGAGTTATGTCTGTGGTGGGTGAAGCTACATCAGGTAGGAGCACAGCATTGTGGGAGATGGAGTATCCTCCATCAACCCTTGACTGAGTTCTAACTGTTAAAAAGGAGGAGTGGTTTATAGGGAGCTAGGAAGTGATTGCAAGGGAGGAGCGCCCCAACCCAGACTCCTTTCAGGGAAGGAGAGATTTGTCAGTCAGCAAACAGACAAAATAATCCTACACACCGACAGATCTGTGGAGTGCAATTGGGATAAAATCTTCAGTCATTTTGGTTGAAATCTGAATTTCAGCCATAAGCCTACAGCTAACTGGGTCATATACAGTATACACAGATCAGAAGAGATGTGACATAAAACCAACAAAGAGATAATATACAAAGAAAACAAGGCGATCTGAATGTGCCGGCTCATATAAACAAAGAAGTAACTATACAGGGCGGAAAGCAGAAGAAAAGATAAGAAGGGAAAAAGAACATAAAATATAAAAACATATAAATCAACTTCCAACAGATGAACACTGGAGGACTGGTTTGGATCGTGACAAACCACATCCGTGCTTGAGTCCAACCAATCAGAAAAGAGCGCCTCAGACAGGGGGCGGGGCATCACGACTGCTACAGTTTTACCTTCAGGTTCAGTGATTTGTCAGTTGTGCCAGCATTTTGGCTTTTATTAAACTGATCAATACTGCATCAGCTGTCCTAGGGAAGCCATTAAAGGAACATTCAGACATTTTGTCTTTGCTCCAAGATAACCTCAACACCTTATTTAACATTTATAACCAGTGATAAACATGTAATAAAGGTTTATAACACACCATGTGAATGTATTACTTAAAAACTATAACTCGTAGAATTGTCTTCATAGCAGAAGTTAAAACTGTTGACAAATACTTAACATTAACAAACATATATCTACTTACAACTACATCCTAGTTTGTTATAAACCATTAAGTAATGGTTCTACACTGATTATAAATGTTAAATAATCTAGGATCGACACAAGTGTTTCTTTGACCTGAACTCATCTGGACCAGAATCCATGAAAAGTTTGTGCGACCAATTTAAGTAGCTCGTTAGCATCATTAGCATTCCTACTGAAAACTGAATCTGGGCGGCGACCACAAGCACTACCTTTGAGCAACAGCTAACCAGATTATGAGGACAGCCAACAATGCCAACAGGCCACTTTGGACCAACTGATGCAGCCAAACAAACACACCTGAGCCTCTCCCACTGTCTGATGGAAGTCATTATGGGTAATGTAGGAATCAGCAGCAACAGGGGAAAAAAAAGCCAAATGCTAAAAGAATGTCAAAAGAAAACAGTCTATCTCTGTGTCCTCTGGTTTTTCCACGGCTTCCTTCACACTTTATTCCACTCAGCGTCTTTGTTAACAGGTGACCTGCAGGTAGGCAGGTTAAGTAAACCCCTCTGTATTTGGACCTCTAATAGCACAATAGTCCACGTACACCTTCTATAAATAGAGACAGACGATGGGTCAGCTTTCACTTCATCTACAGGTTTCTGTCTTCCTAAAGTCCCATCCCTTCATTAACCCCGGCAGACTCAGACCTGTCTGTCCCCCTTCCTCTGACGACAGAGAGAGCTCAAGCGGTCTGACAGGGTTTCAGGAAAGGGGGGGATGAGGTCCTTCTGTTTACCTAAATAGTTTCAGACCTGCTTTGACTCTGGAGCAAATGATATTTGGGTCAGAAGACGTTTTTGTTGTGTCTGGAGGATCTCAGGATCGGGTCCGCGCAGATTTCAGCTTCTAGAAATCAAGTTTTCAAACTCAACCAGCAGTGTTTTTTTTCCCCCGATTTTAGCCAAGTTTTTGTGTATTACCACCACAAATGTTCCAAAATAGTATTTAACAATACAGCTTTAAGTTATTCCATATAACACAGGATCCCTGGTCTTCTTTGGGGCCCACAAACCAGTTTTGTGTCGAAGGAAGCATCCAAACAGAGTCTAACGAAATCTGGACAATAATGATGGACTATAAGATGACTGGATACACCTGAAGACTTGGAGCTGGTTGTAGTTTTTCTGTCTTGGTGAGGGGCTGGGCTTCCATAACCACATGTTTTTCTTGTGTTTAAGGCGAAAGAGTAAAGAATGATATTGTTCGTCTCAGGCGTCTCTATAGATCGTGGATGTTTTAAACCCTAGCCGTAGTTTTCCTTCACTTGGGGATTTCGGGGGGGTTATTTCGGTGGGTCTAGGCAGGTCTCAGTAAGTCTTTTTGGGGGTCCTGGACCGGTTTTCTGGTCTTAGGAGGTCTTGACCAGGTCGTAGACGTAGATGTGAAAGTCGTCGTCGAACTTGATGAAGTAGACGGAGGGCTTGGCCTCCACCTGGTGGATGACCATACCCGACCGTTTCCCGCCATCCTCTTTGGCGTACTCCACCTGTTTGCCCACCAGACTGTCAACCACCTCGCCGGGTTCCCGCTCCGCTGCCACGCTGTCGTCTGCAGAGGGGAAGACAGATAGAGAGAGAGAGAGAATAAGAGAGAGACAGGTGATGTGTCTGGTAGTACTAACTCATGTAGAAACATTAGTTATAAAAACCTCTCGTTTCAGAGACAAATGACTAACTAAAAAACTAAAACTTTAGTTGAAAGACTAACAGTGAGCCTAAATGAGGTGCTGAAATGAACACTGGTGACACTGGTGCCCAGTAGAACCAGTTCCAGTCCGCTGCCACTCACTGGAGTCGGGCATGATGCGCAGGTCTCCCTCCTTGTAGTCGTCCAGCAGCTGGTACATGTAGAGGACCGGGTCTTTCTCGTAGGTGATGTAGAACCAGGCGGTCATGATGGGAGCTCGAGCCAGCACCATCCCCCTCCACTCCTCCTTTGGCCCGTCCTCCGTCTCGAACATGTGCTCCACCGCTTTACCGATCATCGTTTCAGCCAGCATCGAGTCGCTGACACGGGCCGGAGCTGAGCCAATCACAGAGAGGCAGAGACGGGGGTTAATACTGACATCATCAGAGTCTGTGCTCACTCACTAAACTACATCAACATAGTAAACTGTTACCCCCCCAACCCTGTCAGACACACACTAATCCTAGTCGCGGGCGCTGGACGGGAAATTGACAACTGCGTCGGTCTTAAACTAGCAAGACACTTAAGACACTTGCGTCGGGGGTGTGCAGGGTGCAAGATAGGGCCCCTTAAGTGGAAGATACTTTTTTTCCCCCTTTACGTGCAACCTATTTGTGAAAAAGACCAGCGCTTTGAGCAGACTGGACTGGCTGTAGTGATACAGTCTCTCTCTCTCCCTCACTGTCAGTAGCAGGTAGCGCTCTACCTGGACTAGTAACGCATCAGCATGCGGTAAGGTCATGCTCGGCGCCTCGGCTTGGACACAGCGGTCTCGAGCGAGAGAGAAAAGGCGTTAACGTGGAACGCTAGCACCCTTTCCTTTCTCCCCTCATTGGACTAAGTTTGTGGACACTACTGTGTGCGTGCATCAATAAGTAAGTCTGATGTCCTGTACGGGACGATGTTATGTAGGATTTATGAATGTACAAAAGAAGGCTAATTCACGAGGGCGCTAATTTATGTGTGAGCTAATATTGCGCATCTGTTCATGTGCGCTGCAAGAGTTACGTTTCTGTTTATTGAATGCGTTATTCAGTGCAAATATAACCGAGAATGTAGTTTAATCTCAGTATATTAGGTTACTACTATATTAGTACTGTCGCTCTGTTAAAGGCAAACGTTCCACTGTACTGTACGCAGATCTGACTGAGTATAGTATAGACTTTACGGCACCGTAGTTAAAGGGATACTTCACCGATTTAGCATTAAGCTTTGTATCAGTAGAAACCCGGTAGTATTTTTGAATGACTGTGCTTCCCTCCCTCATGTCCCCCTGAGAGGGGAGATCTCTGTATTGTGGGTCTGGAAAAAGGCCCAGAGGCTATGGACTACAGTCCAACTTCCGCATATTTCAAACCCGCCCATAGGGGGTTGGACTCCAACTTGGCATTCTCCGAAATTCCACGAAACAAAACGAGTGTCAGCCATCTTGAATCCTAGCGTAGCTTTAGTGGCTTCTCAGCATCAAAACTTTAGATAGATTTATTCATCCCGAAGGAAATTTTAGAACAACAATTATGTGCATTCAAACTACCGCACATGTGTACCACCGGGATACATTGGTACAGATCGGAGATATGCAGGACACTTTATTACAGACGGAATACTCGACCTGGCCGTCGCCTGCTATGGAGACCAGCAGTGCTTGGTCGAAGCCTCCTGGCGGTGAAGGACATCATCAGCGGGCGTTGAACGAGTTTGCGGGTGGAAAAGCTAACGTTAGTCGGCCACCTGTTCCATCAATCCTGCTTGCAAGTGTCCGCTCATTAGACAACAGACTGGACTACATCAGCTTCAATGGAAACTCCCAACGAGTTCCAGAGACTGCTGTGTTTTTGTTGTTGTGGAAACAATTGCTATGGACTATGCAGCTACCGCTCTCTAATGGCGGGTAAGACTAGTGGAGGTGAGCTGTTAACACGGATTACTTGGTGCAGAAATGGGGTGCTTATCCAACTAGCAACTGCTGGTGGAGTTTTGTGACTGTTAAATGCCGACCATTCTACATTACACGCCAGAATTTGTACCAAGCGCTAATGCTAGTAGCTAGCTATGTGTTAGCTGAACCTTACGGAGCATATCATGTGTACTAAATGTAGCCTGTTTTGTATGTCGTTTTTATAGAATGTTTTCATATATTTTAATTGTGTAACCAATTGAGCCACGGTGAAACGTTGTTTCGTGTATATGGTTGAAATGACAATAAAACAGACTAAGTTGAGTTGACTGTCTCACTATCTGTCTCTCTGTAAACGGTAAGTAGCTTGGGGGTAGGCAGCTAAAGCTTGCGAAGCAAGTGCATTCTGGGATTTGGTGTCTTTCATCCACATGAGCCAAAAACACATTTTCTGGCTTTTCTCGGCCTAGAAGCCACCAATTTAAAAAAAAAAAAAAAAATCACATTTCTACTACATAAGTGACCCAATTTAAAGATATATTCATCTTTCCAACGGTCAAATATCCCTTTAAGTGAAAGTGGGTCAAGTTGTAATTTACTGCCCCTACCAGCAGGCGGCAGCATAGCCATGGTAATACTGTCTATTTACAGAGGGCATTTAAATGTATGTCTGATCGTTTCTACGTTAACTGTTAGCCCATAGTAGTAGAAAAAATGATTTATGTAAAGCGATATAGTTAAATAAAAAGTGCTTACCTCCCCCCCCCACACACACACACCCCATCGCCCAACCCTATTAGTCGATTCATTAATTAGAGGATAATCGATTAATTTGTTGTTTTTTAAGTCACTTTCTCTGCTGTCTATTCTGTAATGTCTCAGGATTTATTCGCTTTATATGTTTTAGATATGAAATTAAATAAAAAAATAATTACGCATTTTGAAACCAGTTCCATGTCGGAAAAGAATTGCTAACTATCAGTTAGCAAGAAACTCATTTCAGTCCAACAACAAAACTGCGTCAGAGCTTCAGTGTGTTGAGCTGCAGTTCCTCCAACGTCCACTAGATGCTGCTGTTATCAAACTCTGACTATATATCTATCTAATAAAGTGGGACGCCTCTGTGTGTGTGTGTGTGTGTGTGTGTGTGTGTGTGTGTGTGTGTGTGTGTGTGTGTGTGTGTGTGTGTGTGTGTGTGTGTGTGTGTGTGTGCGCGCGCGTGTGTCTGACTTGAACAACATCTCATGAACCGTTCATCCAATCTACTTCACACTTGGTTTCCAATGAACTTGGGGTTTGGAGCAATTTGGACAGCATTGAATATTAGATTTGGACAGCAGTGGGAGGGGGCGCACACACACACGCACACACACACACACACACACACACACACACACACAGTCCGGTTCTGCTGGTTAATTAACGCAGATAGGTGCTGATTAGCTCTCATTACCGGGCCGGGTGTGTAGCACACCGCCATGAGTCCATGAGGCAACTGTCTGATTAGTTACTCCACATTTTTATTGTGATATTTTGTGATTAAATTCTGAATCTGCCCCGTTCACTGTCAGGTAAATACAGTAGTACAATGTCTTCCTCTGATGTAGAAGTAGCCTACACTGTAAGTCAGTACTAGGCTATACAGTGGAGTTGCATATTAAGTGGTTCGGGGTCCTTCTGTAAGTAATTTTGGGGTACAATTTGGTTTTGGAGAAAGCTTCAAGCAGCAATCCCACATGCCAAGCAATTGGCGGGCACTGTACTAGTTGAAGTGAATGGGAAAACCCCCAAAGTCTGTTCAGCGTGGTAAGAAAGTAACAGTGTTCCTCACCCACTCTGTCAGGAAGGACCTCCAGCTCCACCACCCTCTCATCACTGTGCAGCTCCAGGCCGTAGATGCAGTCGAAGCCGTCGTATTTGATCAGGTAGAGGGACGGGTTCACAGGGACCTGGTCCAGGACCGTCCCCTTCCACTGGGACGACTTACCTAAGAGGAAGCAGAGACACACACACACACAAAGATGTATTATCTACACAAGAAACAAAGAAACTCTGACCCTGATCGAGTACTTTCTTTTGTAACAACGTATGTTTGTTCTGAAGTTTGAGTGTAAACTAACTAATATTCCCCATCATGATCACAAAAAGGCTAAACTGAGAATAAAAAGTCTAGTCTTCTCAAGTCTTCAGAAGCACAACATATTGTCTTTCAACAGCTGATGTCAGACCCCTAAAACATCTCTTTAAATCAGACTTACTGCCCTCCTTCCAGATGTGCTGGATCCTGCAGCCCACAATATTCCTTCTGGGCTGAGCCAGAGTCTTACTGGGACCAACACTGGTCCTCTGTTTCCTGCAGGGAGACAGAGGAAAACATATTTAGAGATAAAGTCATATCTGGCCTCTTTAAAAAAAACAATTTTAATAATGAATGTACAAATGAAAAAGGAGCTCAGAACATCTGATTACATTCATCAGACTTACTTGTGTGAGTTTTTCTTCTTCATCATGTTTGCAGACACACCTGAATGTCCTGAAAC
The DNA here is from genome assembly GCF_031162955.1 of Sander vitreus. Classification (NCBI taxonomy): domain Eukaryota; kingdom Metazoa; phylum Chordata; class Actinopteri; order Perciformes; family Percidae; genus Sander; species Sander vitreus. The sequence continues at coordinate 12,988,713 of NC_135859.1, read as the reverse complement.
ACAAACACAAACATTCAGCATCAATCATACAGACGAGTGGTGCGTTCAAGGACGTCTGAGGTCAGCAAAACAAGAAATGTTCTAATGTGAAAAACATTTTCATTTTTATGACCTCCATGTTTGAATACTGTTTGACATCCAAAATATGATTCTTTTTGTTTTTCAACTTTGAGAAGAAATCGGTCAGTGATCATCAAGTGTTTGATGCGTTTTGTAACTCACCCCCGTCTGGTCGGGGGGGCCGTGGGGCCGCTGGGCTCTTGAATGGGGTCTTCATTCATCCACCTGTAGGGGGGCAGCCAGCCAGGCTGCCGGTCTGGGGTTAAATGCTGGGAGTCAGTCTGACACCAGACAGGGGTCTGTGTGTGTGTGTGTGTGTGTGTGGGGGGGGGGTGGGGGGGAGGGGGGGGGGTGGGGGGGGTGGAGGGAATGGAGGGAGGGGGCAAAGGGGGGAGGAGGGTAGGGAAAGGAGGGAGGAGGTGGTGGAAAAGTAAGGAGCACCAGGAATTAGGCTGGGCCCTGGACAGGCTGCATACAGGCCGGGGAGAGACTAAACCCTGGAGACTGAGGCGACGTCACAGATGATGGAAGCGATGATGAAACAGTGTGTTCAGCCTGAGGAGGGAGACCAGACATGAATATTAACTTATTAAGTCACCATTTTCATTTCTTTCATACCTCATCACCCATACATAATGGGCAACAAAAATGTACATCCTATTTTGAATTGATAACCTCAATGATTTTATCTTCTGAACAGATTATGAGTAAATGTCTTTATTCTAAAGGCAAAAAAAACAACAAAAAAAAACAGAAAGGTAGTACAGAAAAATGACACCGCTTTATTCAAGCAGGAAAACTGTATTTTTAAATATTTTTTGTGTAATTTTCTATTTTCTATTTATGTGTCTTGTCTATGCACCAAAACAAATGTGTTGTATGTGAAAACCTACTTAGCAATACATTCTGATCAGAGTTTGACTCTCAGCTCTGACTGACACGATTATTGTTCAACCCAAAAAACAAACAGATTTAGTTTATAATTAAAGAAAACTAAATCTTCACATTGTAGAAGCAGGAACTAGACAATGGTCGTTATCTTTGCTTGACAAATTATAACTTCTTTTTTTTTATCTTCATAGGTCAAATGATGAATTAACAAAACACTGGCAGATTATTCAATCATAATTAGCTGCAGCCCTATTGCCATGAATAATGCTAGCACACTGCAATTGTCTTATCTGTTGCATTATTATTGTTTTTTCTTGTTTCTTATAGTCTAATTCATTCTATTTTATTGTTGTATCTTTTTATATTGTCTGTAATTTATAATTTAAATGGCCTCCTAAACATTTTTCCATCCAGGTTCAACCATGTGGAGCATATAACTTTGAAAAGTGCTGTTAAAAAAGAGTATCATTATTGATTAATCTGCTTAAATTATGCCTTAATTACCGTCTAAAAATGTCAAAGAACAATGATAAATCACTATCACAAGTTCTCGAGTTGACATATTCAGGTGTCTTGTTTATTATTATAACAGACAAACTGTTAGATGATTTACTATTTTCTGTTATCGGACTGACCTTTTCATATGTGCTTCAGCGAAACCACAACACGCAGGTGTCTGAAACATCCCAGCAGAACGTTTCTCATCACTAACTTTATGTAAATTATCATTGAGATTCATTCTCAAAAGCACAACTGATGACTTTATCACTTCATGTCTCTGATGCTCAGTGATATCTATACCAACTGATTATTTGCATTATAAAAGGTCACCATGAAGCAGAACAGACCTTGTTTAAAATAGCAGACACCAACATGTCAGTAAAAATCTGAATGAACTTGAATCCAACAGGCAACAGAGAGAAAACCTTCCGATAACCACATATAGAAACTGTCTGACAAGGTCACACATGCTGGCAGTGAAAACACAGAATGCTGGGAAACAGCTGGACATGATAACAACTAGGGCGGCACTATATATAGTTGTTTTTATTTAACCGTCATAGCGATATCAACTGCCGCAATAAACGCATCGCGAAAGGCTGCGACATATCGCAAAAGACACTCCGAGATTTTTTTATGTTATTTGTAAAGAAAATATCAGTAAAAACACTGCACTTTAAAATGTAACTGTCATTTTTTGTTTTTTGTTTTGTTTAGTGATGCCTTTTACGTTTAATTCAATGTTCAATTTCTTTAATTAAAGAATGATGGAAATAATTTCCTTTCGTTTGTTTTAAACTCAACATGCAATATTTTTTTTTGTATATTAGCAGAATACTGAAAGCAGCAGAAAAGCATAACGGAGTGCACTTTAATATCTGTTTATTTATCGCAAGTATCATAACGTTATCGCGATTTCAACGACGTTATCGCATTATTTCCTCATGTCGTGCAGCCCAAATAACAGCACACAGAAACACTCCTGATGTTTACAGATAAACTGCTTTATGGAGATAAAATAACCTTAGAAGAGCTGCAAGCTGCACAACAACAACCACAACTGCAACACAAACCTGCTGCTGCTGCTACATGATCACATACATGCAGCGCTGCAGAAACACTACACCGCTGCAGCACTGGCTCAGAACAGACCAGGATCAGACCAGGATCAACCCCACCACACAGGCCACATAACCGTGTTTCCAACAAGCACTCCACTCCACTTCAGTTCATTCCACATTAGAAGGGTTGTTTTAGCGTTTCCATTAGCAAAAGTTGTGGATTGTACCCGTTACCTGCTACTTCTTTTGTTACCACCTCGTTTCCAAGCAAGCTGAGCCGATAATAGAAGGTAGGGCTGAGCGTTACGGCCAAAATCTTCTATCCCCATATACAGTAGGTCATTAAATATCTCAAAAACGATATATATCCCACGGTATAGCATGTTTTCTGGTAATTCAATAAACCAAAAGCTTATATGAAACCACATGGTAAAGCCTGCTGTATACTCCTGTGTGAATTACATAGTTAACAAATTAAAAGTACTCAATATTTTCTTATTTTATTCAGAACTTTTGTCAAAAAAGAACATAACGCGGAAGGATCAGAACTAAAGCCTCCAAATGACGTAAATATTGGCGCAACGTAGTTCGGCCGCTGGTTTTAAGACATTGCGATAGAAACCATACAGAAAAAAAAGGTGTACAATAGACATTTTGATATTGTTTAGGGATCAACCGTTTACCGACAATAGGAATTTTGACCGATTATCACTATCAGTTAAAACCACAGGATGTGGTGAGGACAGGCTCAGACAGCGGCGGACTTGTGTCAATCGCACAGACGCGCAAGTAGTTTCTAGGAAAGTGGCTGCGTGTGTCCACGACAACGCACGGAACGTCATGGCTGTGCGACAAGTACAAGTTTGCAGCTGTCCTCGGACGGGGAGCGCGTAAAGCACATCCGAGCGTCCCGGGCAGGAGGGCTGGGACTTTTTTTTGCCTGCTTGTCGGTTAACGGTAACGACTGGTTAACGAGGGTCGGCTATCCATCTGAAAAAAAAAAATCTAAATTAGCATCCCTAATATCGTTGGGACGACATATATCGTCATATCACCCAGCCCTCCTAGAAGATGGAGATGGGAAACAATAATCGCATAACGGCAGTGAATGGAAACAAGCTTTAATGTGCATATTTTCTTGAAATTCGGTTACAATTTGCAATACACTTGGATGGAAGCCTTACAGTGTTTACATGTATCAAGGTTATTATCTATTATTAATTATTATCTGGTTGTGTGTTGCGCACATAAATGAATTGCGAATGAAGAGACTATCACTTCAGATACTCCTTTTTGTTGATAGGATGGATGGATTAATCTGCTCCTGTGGCGTGTAAACACCTGGAGGAATAATTGCTGATTAGGGCTGGGTACCGAACTTTGATACTTTTTAGGCACCGACCAAATCGCATCCATAGCATCAAGTATCGAAAAATGCCTTGTCATTCAATACCAAATTTCAATACCTAATGAGTAAATCTCACCGGTGTCAGTGAGCCAAAAGGCATGCAGCATGCTTGTACCAAGATCTAACAATGCTGCTGATTGGCTGTCTACACATCACAGAGGCACGTAGGAAAAAACTCTACGATAGAACAAAGACCTCCCGTGTGTGTTGTTGTATGTTGAGATGGTTGACTACAGTGTGTGTCACATAGGTGTTAAGGAGCTGTAATTGTTATTTGTTAAAATGATTTCTATGAAATTGATATAAAAAAAAATAAAAAAAAGCATCGCTCAGGAACAAGTATCGAAGTCACAGTATCGTGCCGGTATTAAAATCTTTGACCGATACCCAGCTCTTCTGCTGACTCATTTTCTGTTTATCAACTAATCGATTAGTAACTAATCATTTCAGCTGGAAACTAAACTATTTGATTTGAGCGTAAATAGACTTACTGTTCCAGACTCCCCAGGAGAAAAAAATGTCATGGTGTTTTGGGAGTGACAACAAGTCATCTTCACAAAATGATCTTCACAAAATGATAATCCGTAATGTGTCAGTAACATTTAGGTGTCACTAACCTCACCTGAGTTTACCTGACAGTGTCTTGTACTCTGAACACAAATCTGTGTCTTCCTACATTGTGTTTGTATATCAGACATGATCCTATGCACACTGACACATGCATTCAGTGTGTGTGTGTGTGTGTGTGTGTGTGTGTGTGTGTGTTTGTTTGTTTGTTTGTGTGTGGATCACATAGATCACATTAAAGTATGCACGTCACATTACAATAACAGCAAGGTATCATTAATGTGTTTTTGTAAATATAACTGTGTTTTTGGCTGCTGCTGATGAAGATGACCATTCAGAGGTCACAGTTTACCCTCTTCCTCCTCCTCCTCCTCCTCCTCCTCCTCATTAACTGACCACCACACAAACCTGCCCTGCTGTGACACTACAACATATCTAAATATGTGCAGAGATAATTGGTCAACCCCTCCAGACGGCCGCCATATTGCACCAGTATTTACAAAACCCGCATCAGTGCAAAAAAAAAAGGCGCAAGCGAACAAAGGGAGAGGGAGGTCTGTGAGGGAGAAAACACAGGCGCTAAGCTAGCTGGTTTGCGGTAAAACGTCAAACCGGACAAACGGCCCATTAAACGGCTCGTTCGGCGGTGCCAGAGGCCGCACTTTCTTACCGATACAGCAATCAGTGTCGCCGCATAATCCCGATCAACCGCCGTGGCTCCAAATTGATCCGCTCTGCCTCCGTTTGGTTCTTCGCTGCGACAAGCTAGCTGCGCTAAGATGGAGGGATGACGGAAGTCAGTCGACGCGGCCTCCAAAATAAAAGCGCGGATTTTGCTGCAATGTGATATTTTTCTCTTTTTTTTTACGAATTAAAGGAATACTAAGCATGCACTTTATTCAGATCGAAATAAAGACATTTGTGAAGGAAAAGTTACATATGTATTTTTAAATAAGTATATATTTTATTATTAGGCTACTGTAAAAAAGAACATATTAACAGTAGTAGCCTACCTACAGTACGACTAGGGCTGGGCGATGTGGCCAAAATCTTCTATCCTGATATAGGTCATTTCATATCTCGGTAGTGATATATATCACGATATATAGAATCTTTTCTGGCATTTCAATAAATAAATAGTCTATACGAAATAACCACATGGTAAAGCCTGTTTATAGTCCTGCTCCTTGGCCTAAATACTTGAAAAATGAAAGGTATAACCTACTTATTATTTTTTGTCATTTTATTAAGAACTTTAGTAGAAAATAAACATAACATGGAATGATCATAATGTAAAACATTGTCCAAAGACGTAAATATTGCCATCACAAATGATTTTGAAAATATATACAGTAGATATTTTTACATCATTTTAGAAAAATGTATCTTCCTCCTTCTATCGCCAAAGAAGGACTTTATCTCAATATGTCACAATGTCGGTTCATGTATGTGAAATCATGGGTTATGTAATACAATTGGTGTTAATCGCATTAAACTAACACTGTTACAGTGTGTTAATCTAAAGTTTGATTATAAACCAAAACCATTTTCGGGTTGAAGAGGAACAATGCGGATTCCGTCCTGGTCGTGGAACAACGGACCAGATCAGATCTGCACTCTCGCAAGGATCCTGGAGGGAGCCTGGGAGTATGCCCATCCAGTCTACATGTCTTTTGTGGATCTGGAGAAGGTGCATGACCGGGTCCCCCGGGAGATACTGTGGGAGGTAGGCTACTGCGGGAGTATGGGTGAGGGGGTCCCTTCTCAGGGCCATCCAATCTCTGTATGACCAAAGCGAGAGCTGTGTCCGGGTTGTCGTCAGTAAGTCGGACTCGTTTCAGGTGAGAGTTGGCCTCCGTCAGGGCTGCACTTTGTCACCAATCCTGTTTGTAGTATTTATGGACAGGATATCGAGGCGTAGTCGGGGTGGAGAGGGGTTGCAGTTTGGTGGGCTGGGGATCTCATTGCTGCTTTTTGCAGATGATGTGGTCCTGATGGCATCATCGGCCTGTGACCTTCAGCACTCACTGGATCGGTTCGCAGCCGAGTGTGAAGCGGCTGGGATGAGGATCAGCACCTCTAAATCGGAGGCCATGGTTCTCAGCAGGAAACCGATGGAGTGCCTACTCCAGCTAGGGAATGAGTCCTTACCCCAAGTGAAGGAGTTCAAGTACCTTGGGGTCTTGTTCGCGAGTGAGGGGACAATGAAGCGGGAGATTGGTCGGAGAATTGGCGCAGTGGGGGCGGTATTACATTAAATTTATCGCACCGTTGTGACGAAAAGAGAGCTGAGCCAGAAGGCAAAGCTCTCAATCTACCGGTTAGTTTTTGTTCCTACCCTCACCTATGGTCATGAAGGCTGGGTCATGACCGAAAGAACAAGATCCAGGGTACAAGCGGCCGAAATGGGTTTCCTCAGGAGGGTGGCTGACGTCTCCCTTAGAGATAGGGTGAGAAGCTCAGTTATCTGTGAGGAGCTCGGAGTAGAGCCGCTGCTCCTTCGCGTCGAAAGGAGCCATTTGAGGTGGTTCGGGCATCTGGTAAGGATGCCCCCTGGGCGCCTCCCTAGGGAGGTGTTCCAGGCACGTCCAGCTGGGAGGAGGCCTCGGGGAAGACCCAGGACTAGGTGGAGGGATTATATCTCCAACCTGGCCTGGGAACGCCTCGGGATCCCCCAGTCGGAGCTGGTTAATGTGGCTCGGGAAAGGGAAGTTTGGGGTCCCCTGCTGGAGCTGCTGCCCCCACGACCCGACCCCTGATAAGTGGACGAAGATGAATGGATGGATGGAACTTTTTATAGTTTTTCATATTTTTTTATTGTATTTCTTTGTTTGGCAGTACTTGCTTTTATTTCTATTTTCTCTTACTATGTTTGTAGTTATGTACTAAAACACCAAGGCAAATTCCTTGTAAACCTACTTGGCAATAAACCTTATTCTGATTTGAAATGTCTTGTTCACTCTAATTAAAACCATCAAATTTGGTATCACTGTTGTCAAGTGTTGCAGCGTGAGGAGGCTTTTATTTTTTAAATTCTAACCGGAAGTGTAATTTATTATGCTGGTTGCCTTGACACTGGTTGTTGTGCAGGTTTGCGTTGAAGCCAAAAATTCTTCAACGGCCGAGTCCCGCCTTTCTGCCCCTTGCTAAATAGTGATCCAAAAGAATGTTGGCAGCTTGGTTTGCTTCTCTGTCTTCCTGCCAAATACTGAGATCCTCGGTTAACCCGTTTTTCTCACAGACGGAGGCGTACAAGTAGAATCATTTAACTGCAGATAGTATTTGGCTTTTGTTATGATACTGATTTTACGACGCCGTCTGCTTCATACGTTGCTAAATTAATCAAACACCATCTGCATTGTAGTGTGGACTGTGGCACAGCAGGGGGCGCTCTCAATTGGTTATATAGGGTGGGGTATAAACTGACCCAGAGTTAGATATTTCAGCTTTTAACTATGTAATCGAGAATCGAATCTGAATAAGAGCTGATCTGGGAACAGCTTGAGTTTCACTGTCACGAAAAGGCGTTCGTTTCATTTACCGAGACGGTCCCGTAGGGCGGCGTTTAAAACACCTTTGAATGATAATTAACGGAAATGAGCCGTCAGCGCCGCTCAGCCGGGAAACTCCGGTGAATAAAAACACGGTGATAAACTGTTAAATTACAACCAGAGCGGAGGAATTTTGGTGAAAAACAAAAGCCACCGAGCCTTTAGTTTACCGCTGTCAACGCTACAGCTGAAGTCGATAGCGCAGACACATAGTTATAATTCACACAGCGGGACACCCTGGAAGAGACGGAGAAACCTCAGGAGGATGCCGAGCAATGCGAACTTGATGTGAAAATCGTTACGGCAAGATGTGAGATGAACCTGGAGAAAACTGCGACCGAGGCCAACGACATAATGTTGGTCCGGAGCTCGGTAAGAAGTGCGCTAGCTTGGCTGGTTAGCAACTGTAGGCTAATGTTGGTCTGTACGAAAACATCCATTTGAAATGAAGCTAATCAGTTGATAGCAGCTGGAATGTGTGGACAAAAACCGATGTCATGGCCGTTAACGTTAGTTGTAGATTAAACGCTGGTAGCTAGCTAAATCAGAGGGGTAGATAACGTTAGTCAATTCAATCGTTTATTTAAGCTAGCTAGCCAACTAGTTCTGTCAGCTAGCTAGCTAGCTTCTGTTTACTTCAGGTGAACCTTGATAACGAGCAGCGCTGATTCACGGGTCCAAGCATTAACGTTAACGTTAGCTGTCACTCCTTTCTGTTCGGAGAAAGGAAGTTCAGATGCTACTTGAAGGATTTAGCTCAGCAGGCAGCTATAAATGCTTCTGTGTTTGTTGACAATGGTAAACATACAAGACTAAACCGCGTTAAATATGTGTGTGGTGTATGAAAGAAATTGCATGTAATTGATTCCTCCACAGCTCCTTTGTTATTTATATAATACAGTGTAGTCTTTGTGTAACGTTACGGATTTCAATTTGCCTTCTGCTGTATTGTATAAGCTCATAAAGTAATGCATATGGGGTACTGGCCTGTCAGTGAAGGCATCATGCAAATGACACTAGGGTTAACCTGTGTGCATAGAATCATCTCATCCATCCAGCTAATAAGACTTTCCACTGTTTGTTGTGAGATGCAAAACACATTTAGCTTCGCATGAAAAGCGTCTATGGCTGCAACTAACAACTATTTTCATAGTCTGTTATCTGTAAGTTTCCTGATTAACCAAGTCCACGTCTTTAAATATCTTTTGTCCGACCAACAGTCTAATCCCCAAAGATATTTAGTTTACAGTTATATAAAGCAGAGGAAAAACAACAAATCCTCACATTGGAGATGCTGACACCACAGAAAGATTGGTGTGTTTGCATTAGGGCTTATATATAAGAGATATGATAAGAGACTAGATATCGTCTTAGATTTTGGATATCATAATATGGTGTTGTCTTTTCCTGGATTTAAAGGCTGCATTACAGTAAAGTGATGTAATTTTCAGACTGTTCTAGCTGCTCTATCATTTGCCTTTACCCACTTAGTTATTATATCCGCATTACTGATGATTATCTAAAATCTCATTGTGAAAATATGTTGTGAAAGCACCAATTGTAAACCCTACAATATCAGCATGGATGTGTTTTGATCTACAATATTGTGATATTTGATTTTCTTCATATCGCCCAGCCTTAAGCCTAATTTATGGTCCTGCGTTAATTGACACCATGGGTAAGTAGGTACATGTAGATACGGACCCTACGCCTGATCCTACGCCGTAGCCTGATGTGCACCTCAAAAAAATTTAACGACCGCAACAGCTGTGATTGGTCCGTATGGTCGTGGCTTGGTAGCGTTGCATTTCCCCCTACTCATTTCCTGGTCCTCCTTCTTCATAAGGAAAGGGAATTTTTCTTGCTACAGCTTTTCCACCATGGTCAGAAAGCACAGGGGAGAAACTTTGTTTCTCTCCACCACTTGGTATACTCGCTCAGAAGCTGATCCCTGTCACTCTCTCACTCGCTCTACCACACACTCCCCACGCACACACAAATGCCGGCCCTGCTATTCTCTTAAAGAGATCGACACACACACCAACGCAAGTATAAACTTCAGGCCACTTACGTAGGCTTTGATGAAAGATTTGCGTGGAGCCTCCATAGAACCACAATTCAGCCTTAAGAGAATAGGAGAGCCGGCATGTGTGTATGCGTGGGGAGTGTATGGTAGAGCGAGTGAGAGAGTGATGGGACTAGTTTCGGAGCGAGTACCGACTCTGGAGGCGTAGATGGAAAAACAAAGTCTCCCCTGTGCTTTCTAAACACGGTCGGTGATTGATTTCATGTTGGAGGAGGAGGACCCAGAAACAGTCTAGTCATTTTTTTTAAATGACAAAAACACGATTGTTCATTGTTTTAATAGAATGAAATGTATGAACAGCACTGTAGCCTATTTTAACACAATTCAAATTGTGCAGAGGGAATTATTTCCACTGGTCATTCTGACCGGAGACGATTAGAATTTTCAGTCCTCATTACTTTTTCTCATTCAATGACCGGTAATTACTGGACAACGGAAACATAGATCTACACGTACCTGCATACGTACCTACAACACGGCTTTTAACGCAGGACCATAAAGTGGTCTTATGTTTGCATGAAACATGACTTAGGAACTTCGAATAATAGTTTTGGATTCATTTTCAGTTATTCCAGCTCTGAAATAGTCCAAAATAGTTTCACTTTGACTTCAGATACATTTTACAGATTTCAGAACTTTAAGCAGATTTACTCTGCTGATGCAACCATAAGATATTGTTCACTGTGAAGCTACACAGCTCCATGATTAATTATTGGGGAAAGTGAGAGGTAAAGGTTGTTTTTCAAGTCAGGGTTCATTTTGTAGTTCAGGTGTGCCACAACATGTAAGAATAAATCACACAACTGAATAACACAGAACTGAATAAGGTGAAACTGCTGTTTTTTTATTTTTTTTATTTGTGTCACTTATTGTATACTTACGTGTATTTTAAACTTCCTTCCTACATAGAACAGAAGCTGACCTGTTGTTTGGACTTTATTCAGAAATCCCAGAATAAACGTAACAGATTTTACGACAGTACCTAATGCATACTGTATAAGCATTTGAAAAAAACATGACGTAGAAGATGTAGAGATTTCGTGTAACTTTAAGTGAAATCTACTAACCAGTACATCTTAAAAGGAGAACATTTAATAGAAACTTTCTTGAACACCAACATGAGAAGAAACCGTAGAGAAGTCATCATGCCCTAATGTAACTGTGCAGTGATTATGTTGGAGGAAACTGCTGGCGGAAGGTATTGGAGGAGAGCGGTAGAAGACATGAGTTTTGATCAGATTGTACAGGAAGTGAGGTTAATTCCCACAGATGAATAGTTAATGGTTCTGTCTCTCTTCTCGCCACAGCACGGCCGAGCCAGAGTGACTCATGCAGTGGTGGTGATCTTCCTGGAGTTCTTCGCCTGGGGGCTGCTGACCACGCCCATGCTGACCGTAAGTTAACGCACACAGAACATCAACACACACACACACACACAGATCGCTTCTTAAAGTAAAGGTTCAGCAGCCAGTTTCACTGTTCTACCAGTCAGCTGGATGTTTGTAGTTCAATCTCTCTGTGAAGATGTGCACAAGGACTACGTTTACATGCACATAATATTCCGGTTTTGCCCATTATTCTGAAAAAGACGATATTCCGACTAAGCAGTTTACACGGCTAATGAAAGTGAATATTCCACTAATATTCCCGTTTGCATGTAGCCGTGCAAAATACAATGTTTTCTAAGTTTACCAGCGGTGGCGGACTAGTTGGACCGTGCGAACACAGCCTCCCTCTTTCATTCCTTCAACCAGCTTCTTCAAATATCAAGAACAAGTGCCACAACTGTCATATCACGAGGATTTGTTTAACAGAGCTCTGATGGAAGTTATGAAGGATCTCTGGACATGGGTCATCCACCTACCTGATGGTAACAACTAGAGGTGTGACGAAATCTCGCGATTATTAAATGTGACGATATTTCTCGTCGTGGTAAAAAGTCTCTCGCGATATCAGTACACAAGATAAAAGCTGCCTGTAAAACCCAGCGTTAGAACGTCAGAGAGTACTGCCGCTCTCCCTCTTTCCCCCTCCCTCCCTCCCTCCCTCTCTCTCTCTCTCTCTCTCTCTCTTGGCCGAGACACACGCGTCTGCAGCGTGCAGTTCACTGTAGCACTGTCTCACGCAGACCACTCTCTTTCTCTGTTAAAATGAGTCGGGAAGCGGACAGCAAAACCTAACTTTGCTTTTAATGATATTAAACAAAGAGAAATGTTTTCCCTTCATCCTATAATGGTCATAAATCAATACTAGAGTAGCCTACTTCATTGTTTATTGCTGCACTGCATCTGTCTTCACAAAAATCATCTGAGTGTTTGATGGCAATTTATTTGTGCTTTAGAGCGTAATCAATGTGAAACAATAGTAAAATAAGCTTTATTTCTGTCTACTGTACAATGACAAATTCAAGTACAAAACATTTGGTCTCAACTACTGCCAGAAAACGCTTCGTTATGTTATGTAATTTAGGTTCTCTGTGTGAAGAGACTCTCTCTCCACCGTACATTTGGAATAAGTAACAGTGTTAGTTATACAGGAGAGAAGCCGTATATCGGAGTTTGTGGCAAAACCTTTCAGTGCTCTGTTTTCATTTTGGGACTTTCGATTGAATAAAGGACTATTTTTCCAGTCTTATTTCTTCATTGTAGTTTCCTGTAAAATAGCGTTAAGATCTCGTCTCGATCAAGTGAACACAATCTCGTGTCTCGTCTCGTGAGCTGGGTGTCTCGTCACACCCCTAGTAACAACTCATTTTCACTATAGAGTGTTATTGGTTGCTGTAGTTCTTACTACTTTTAATCTAAAACAATTTCAATGGAAGTGATGGATGATAAAATGTACAATCCTCGTTCTCTGTAACTTCTAAAGTCAGTTAAAAGCTTCAGAGGTCTGACTCCGTCAAATCAAAGTTATTTTAGTACAACGTTCACTCTTTGTGCTTCCACAGACAGCTTGCTTGCTAAGCCATGACAGAGGGACGGTAACTCTGGATGAAACCCACTTGATTTGTCTGTATCACTTTAGAAGTCTCATATTTGTTTTTAACAACATTTAGAAGTAATTCTTACACTGAACAAGAACTGTGGATTTTGTCCCTGATCTCTTACACTGGGATTGCTTTAAGAGGGATTGTTTTGTGGCCAGTATGACCATGAAAAACAATTCCAGCAAACAATGTACTCGTGGGCATGTGAGTGTTTCAGACGGACTGTGAAGAATGTGAACTGACAGAACTGGTTAATCTATCACATGATGTAGGCTGGAGCTGGGCGATATGGAGGAAATCAAATATCCCGATAGTTTTGACCAAATACATCGATATTGCGGCGATATTGTAGGGTTGACTATTGGTGCTTTAACAAAACATTTACACAATGAGATTTTTGATAAATACTCATTAGTAATGTGGAAGTCTGGAAGTTTAGAAAATGACATCACTTTACTGTAATGCAGCATTTAAAACTAGGAAAAGACAATGCATGTCATATTACGATATCCAAAATTGAAGACGCTTTCTAGCATCATATATCGATATATTCCCAGCCCTAATGTAGACCAGTTAAAAAAAAAAAAAACAGCCTGGATGAAAGATATATATGAGATGTATCAGCTGTCCATCATTTGTTGAGGGGAATCATCACAATGCTTGTCTCCATATATTACTGGAATTATGGCAACTTTCAGACTAAAAATAGCACCAAGGTACAGGTGAGAAGATAACATCTGATTCATGAAGTCCAGTTTGAGAGGCAGATCCATGTGTTTAAAGGTTTATCAAACACTAGAACACTTAGTCTTAGTGCTAATGTATCGGAGTCACCGTATGTGTTATAAGTGTGTGACAGTCATCATAAATGCATTTCCTTGGTTAATTTTTTAATAAGTCACACAACTGACCCATTAAGATTAGAGATGGCCTGATACCATTTTTTGCTTCCCGATACCGATTCTGATACCTGAACTTGCGTATCGGCCGATACCGAGTACCGATCCGATACCAGTGTGTCATATATTTTATTATGTTTTAACAACTGTAAACTGCTATCCCTGTATGGATGTGATATGATTTCTGTCTTTATTGTTGGTCTGGCTCAGGTTAAACTCTTTGTGAAACATGAACAAACACAAACAATGAACGCCACAGAACGTTTTTATTTTTTTTATCCAGTTTGACAGTCAGTTATAACGGAAAAAGAACATAAATCAACTACTTTTTAACGTAGATTTTCTTTAGGGCTTTATTACGTGGTATCGGATCAGTGCATAAACTCCAGTGCTTCCCGATACCGATAACGGCGTTTTAGGCAGTATCGGAGGCAATACCGATACTGGTATCGGCATCGGAACATCTCTAATTAAGATGCACTTTAACATGTTCCACAGTCACAGAAGTATAAAATATAAGTAGTCACAGACTGACAGACGGTTGATGTCTAAATAGTGAGTTAAATAATTCAAAAAACATTTTTAAAAGACCTGTAGATGTGACTTTCGGTTTTGTCGTTTCAGGTCCTCCATGAGACGTTTCCTCAGCACACTTTCCTGATGAACGGCCTGGTTCACGGGGTCAAGGTAAGATCTCTCTCGGCACCAACGCATCAGACTCATTCATGTGAAACTCTGCAGGATTCCTGTTGGGGGCATTTGACTGTCACAGCAGCAGATATGAGAGTAAATGTTTTCTAGACAATAAAAAGATGAATCGGTGGTGATCGGAAGACGTAAACCTCATGGAACTACCAGCAGAATGTGTAGTGAAGTAGAAACTGTCTGCAGTATAGAGAAATGAATGTACACTAAAACAACATGAATGCTGTGTTTCTCCTGCACGTTTACCGTGGTTAAAAAGCATCATCATGAAAAAATGAATGAATTCATAAAGTTGGATTCACTCATCAAACTTTCTCTCCTGATTCCGTTACCTCAACTCTGAAGCTGATACAGAGCACTGATCTGTTACCACTGCTGTCTTTGTCTAACATTTCAAATCTGGAAACCCCACTGTGTGGAACTCACTGGCACCATTGTTGTGTAAAGGATGCTATGGCACTAAAGCCTGCAGCCCTTCTTGAATGAACAAATGAAGAAAAGGAAACGCTGAATTTCTTTTTTTTTTTTTCTTTTCTTTTTTTATGTCCATCACAACAGCCTGCAAGGCAACGACATCAAATGTTTTATTATTCAGTTTACTATCATGTGAGACCAAGGAAAGCAGCTAACTCTCACATTTAAGAACTATCTGTTGGGATATTTTGCTTGAAAATGACTGAAACTCTTAAAACGCTTATGAAAATTGTTCAGATTCCTCCAAATAAGACACCATTACATTTACATTTGAACATCGTGTGGAGACATAGAGGAAAAAAATGTTTTGTCATTAATGTTTTTTGTTTTTTTTTCGCGTCCGTGTTCCTGTTCAGGGCTTTCTGTCGTTTCTGTCGGCTCCTCTGATTGGTGCCCTGTCAGACATCTGGGGCAGGAAGTCCTTCCTCCTGATGACGGTCTTCTTCACCTGTGCCCCCATCCCCTTCATGAGGATCAGCCCCTGGTGAGACAGTGTGTCTTTGTGTGAGAGACAGTTGATGCACAACTTGTACTACCAAGAAAAGACTTCCAACTATAATTATAACTATTAGTTTTGAGTCAGACAGCAGCACAGTCTGATGAAGACGGGGGATGTATAAGCAATATTCTAAGCTATTTAAATGACCACATTTTATTATCATTTAAAGGTTTCACCTGCAGTTTAAAAATATTTTTTCCATGTCAGCAGCATTAATGTGAAATACCAGTTTGCCTCTAAATGTATTATTCTTAAGAGCTTCTGAGCAGTTCTTTTCCCAAACAAGTCTTTGTTGTTACCTCAGAGAAACCTTGTGTCTAGCCTGGAAATCCAGACCCAAATCCGAAAGATTAAGGGTCTGGCATTGAGTAATGAAAATGGCCCAATTCATGCTCAAGCATGCATTTGAAAATCTCACTGCACGCAATTGGATAACACTGCGACCAATCGCAACAATACACGGGGTGACGTATCCAGAGCGTACCCATACACTTGGCTACCAGCGGAGCTAACTGGTAGATTAAAACTCTTGCCGTATCCGGTCGGCAAAAACGGCAAAAATGTCCTCCTTGCAAAGGAATGATTCGAGCGCCGTCTTCTGTTCCTCTTTCAGATAAAAAGCCATGTCTAACTCGTTCATTGTAGCGGCCAAAGCCGTTTCAAACAACTGGTGTTCATCCGTAGCCATCTTGCAATGTTTACTAATGACTTTGACGTCGCAGCGCTGTCATCATCTGTTTAGCTCGCCTCTGGCCCGCCAATATATCAGATACACCGATGTGATTGGTGCAGCTCGGCTACCAAGGGCATAGGTAATGAGCATCATTACTCAATGCCAGAGTGACTCGCTGAGCAAATTCAAATTGCGCTCTCGCCAGAACTCTGGATTTCCAGGGTACCTCATGTTAGCCCATTAGAGACAATCTGAATCCTCCTAAAGTTGTTACAGTCTTCTAAACCTCCAAAGCTGCTGGTACTGTACATTTAGCAGACACTCCTCTGTGATCTGCTCTCTGTTGTCTGTCTCTTCAGTTCTGCTGAAGTCAGTTTGTTCCTGGAAATAATTTAAACTGATCCACTGGCATCAGATGATATCAGATTACAGTGCAAACTGAGGGTGGCATGTTTATGAGCAGGACTGCAACTAATGATCATTTTCATTATTGATTAATCTGCTGTTTAGAGTCCCATGTTTTTTTCCCCGACCAACAAACTCAAAGATTTTCAGTTTAATAGCTACATAAGTGCTTTTCTCTGTTTTTATATAGCAGTAAACGGAGTATCTTTGGGTTTGGGACATTTTTCAATGTTTTCTGATGTTTCATAGAATAAACCAGTAATTGCTTAATCTTAAAATGAAATTATGGATCCCTGGTGTGATCTCACTTGAGTCAATAGAGTTAGTGGAGGGTCTGTTGGAGTTTGAACAGTCACATGTTGTTCATGTGAGCGGCTCAGGATCAGCATGTATGCTGCAGAGCAGAGAGCAAAGAACACTTTCCTCTCTTGCTTCTCCCACAGCTCAGCTTCACAGTGTTCATGTGCTCTTCGTGTAAGCGCACAGTGTTTGCTCCGTTTTTAATTATTCATGAAACGTGAGCAGTGTAGCATATCCCTCTAAAAACTCCGTTATTACACAGAAACCGCATATAGTATTTAAATCACAGCAAAGGACACCTATGTCTTTGTTTCTCATCAGACAGAAAACATGTTCTTTGATTTTAGTTTCTTTGTGCACACATTTTAAAGTAGCTCTAAAATATCATTTTATTGAATGGAAGTGATGTCATCAAAGGTCTTGTTTATTCCGACCAAAAATATTGAAATTACTATCTTGTGAGACCAAGAAAAGCAGCAAAGTGGGGCGCCTCGATAGCTCACCCGTGTGCCACATGTACAGAGGCTCGATCCTCACTGCAGCGGTCGCAGGTTCAATTCCGTCCTGAAACCCTTTGCTGCATGTCATTCTCTCTCTCTCTCTCTCTCTCTCTCTCTCTCTCTCTCTCCCCCCGTTTCAAGTCTAAGCTGTCCTGGGAAATAAAAGTCTAAAAATACCACAAAAAAAGCAGCAAAGTCCCAGATTTCATAGCGTTAAACAATTACATATTTGGTATTTTGTCTTGAAAAATTACTTAAACAATAATCGAAATAGCTTTCTTTTATTCCATTAATTGACAGTAATTGTCCTTATAATACAGTAATGGGCATTGATTTAAAAAAGCAAATGCTAAATAAAATAGGCAAAGTTTTTTTTGAACATAGTTTATTTAAGTTTTGTTACAACAAATTAACAACTCACCATGAGGACACATTGGGCTTGTATATACCCACCCATGAAAACATCAGAGGGTAATCAACTTAAGCAATATTGAAAATAAAAACAACAGTAAAGAAATAATAAAATAAATAAAATAAGGTGTCAAAATAAATAAACAAACCAAGATCTACAAAACATGCACTCAAGTTATTTACATTGATGTCCGGGGCACTAACATGCATATGGACAGCACAGGAAATGAATAAAAAGATCAATAAACAATGCCATGATATAATCAGCAGACGGTTCAGTACTACACGTACAACACTGCTAGCTGCATGTACCGAAATCTTCACTCAGACATAAAGTCATCAGGGGCTAAAGCATCAAGGTGACTAAGGAAAGGTTGCCATATCAACATAAATTTGTCAGCTGACCCCTTGACAGAATACCTTATTTTCTCTAATTTAATAAAATACAGCATGTCCCTTACCCACCGCGCAAACGTTGGGAGATTACAATCTTTCCACCTGATCAAGATTTGTCGCCGGGCTATCAGTGTGGCAAACGACAGAAGTCTTAGTTTATTATTATTTAAAACAAAGTTTTGTGTCACCACTCCAAACAATGCAAGAAAAGCCGATGGTTCTAGGTGTTCATCGGTGGTTCTGGAAAGCATATCAAATATCAGTTTCCAATAATCAAACACCTTAGGACAATCCCAAAACATGTGAATTAGAGTAGCTTGGTGTAGCTCGCAACGATCACACATAGGGTCTATATTGGGCATGAACTGTGATAGCTTAACCTTGGTCCAGTGTAAAATAGGCAAAGTTTTATTCATAAGTCATCATTTTGTGATCAAAGGAATCTAACCGAAAGGCATCGAACCCCCAACTGCTCAGGGGGGCCTGTTCATCGACAGCTGCAGACACCTCACTCTGACATTAGTGCATGTATAGGTACTGAGCGTGTGTGTGTGTGTGTAATTCAGGCCTTTGTATAATAACAACAGAGTGAAAAACATCATTTTCCTTGTGGGATTAATAAAGTATAAATGATTATTATTATTATTATTATTATTATTAATTAAAACCCTTTCACATTGTGGGAAGTTTATTTTTAATCTGTTCCTGATTATGTAAATGACACCAAACACCTATTTACACAATCTTTTTTTTGCCAATAATCTGATTTATAATAATATTACATTATCAACATAATATAGCTCTGAAAACCTGCTTCTTCCTTTTCCTGAGAATCTGCAGCTTTTTTATTTGGAAGAATCTGGAAATTGAGGAAACTAGGATGATGACAAATGAATATTCTGGTGTGTGTGTGTCTGTGTCTGTGTCTTTATCTGATGTTTTGATACCTCTCCTGTGTCCAGGTGGTATTTCGCTCTGATCTCAGTCTCAGGAATCTTCGCGGTGACCTTTTCGGTGATCTTCGCCTACGTGGCTGACATTACAGAGGAGCACGAGAGGAGCACCGCCTACGGACTGGTAACTACAGCTACATGGACCGCTTAAATCACTCAGCCTTTTAGTCACTAACACAGGAAGTAGGTTTAACTTTGTCACAAAACACTTTCAAAAAGAACGTCACAGGTTTAAAGATAAAGCTACCACACAGCTCTGATATCTGACTGAATGTTATGTAATTATGTGCACATAATGGAGCAGCACTGCAGCCCATGTGCTTACTGTAATAGAATATTGTGTATATATAATGGAGGTCCTGCAAATCTGTTTAATGGTGTTTCCTGCCATTATGGAGCTCTGCAGTGAACTGGTGTCACTGGCAGGACAGGAAGTACAAGTACAAATGGACTCTTTGAGTTGTCTGAGTGGTTTATGTTAAGGTGCAGAAACCTACACTGGTAGTGCCAACAGATTAAAGCTGCTGCAGTGCATTCTGGTCTCTGTCATGTTATGGCTCTGACTCACTGGTTATTGGCTTACGTTTTTAAAAGTTAAGGTAAAAAAATGTATATCTTAAGAGTTTTTTTTTGTTAAATGACCACATAGCCTGTCCCTCTAAATTGAGGGACTCAAACTAATTGAGAGACAGAATCTTTTACTGTTTAGTTTTGATAAAACAAGAGGAAGAATGTGTCTGTTATGAAATACATGGATCTATGTGGTGCTACATGAAAACACCCATTTAATATGCACATAACGTGTTTATAATCAATGACACATGAAGTCATTAACTAAGATTAATGACCACAGACGCACACAGAGGTTTGGTCCACTGGCGTGTGGTTACTAACATGCACTCATGCATGCAGCTCATATGACCGCAGCATGTCACCACTGAAACCTTCCTTTTCAGGTCGGCCTAGTTGTTTAGTCCAAAGTTTAGTTGAGATCTTTCACACCAGCTGAAACAAACTGCCACAAACCAGTCCAATGTGAAAGCAGCCTCAGTAAAGTTTTGTGTTTTTGTGTCTCATCAGGTCTCGGCAACCTTCGCGGCCAGCTTGGTGACGAGCCCGGCCATCGGGGCCTACCTGTCGGCGCAGTACGGCGACAGCCTGGTTGTCCTGGTTGCCACGGTGATCGCTGTGGCCGACATCGCCTTTGTGTTCTTCGTGGTCCCAGAGTCGCTGCCAGACAAAATGAGGCTGACGTCCTGGGGCTTCCCCATCTCCTGGGAGCAGGCTGACCCGTTCGCGGTGAGTTCAGAGACTGAAAACACCACAGTGTGACAGAGCGGGGTCAAAGGTCACGTATAGTTTGTTGTAAGGAAGAGGAGGAAGCAACATCATGTGTATTAGTTACATGGTTATTATGATGCTTTATAGCTTAACATGTAACATTTGGCAGTTCAATACCCAGTTTGTTATATAACAAATGCCTTTTTAGTAATAACTGCACTGGCACAAATGGAGTTAGTAATAACTGCTTAATTTGGAAGACTTTAACACAAGTAGATCATTCTAAAAAACTGTGAAAAACAAAGACGACGCTGAAAGAGCGGAGCAGAAAGTGAGGAAAAAAAAGAATTTGATCAAAGTGTAATAACAGTAAAAAAAAAAGTTGATTGGTGATATTTGGCAGCTGAATGGTGAGACGCTAACACTGCCATCATGCAGCAATGATATCTTAGGTAGTTAATGTGAATGTGTCTGCCAGATGTCAACTGATTGATTGACAGACAGTTATATTGATGAGTTGCCTTGACAGGTGATTGTTTTGTGTGTTCAGTCTCTGCGTCGGGTGGGGAAAGACACCACAGTGCTGCTGATCTGTGTCACAGTGTTCCTGTCCTACCTGCCTGAGGCCGGACAGTACTCCAGCTTCTTCCTCTACCTGAGACAGGTAACACACACACACACACACACACGCAAACGCACACTAACACACCGTCAGTCAGGTGTACAACTGCTTTCTTCTTGTGTCTAATTGGGACAGTAGCCAAAATCATGCAAGATGTCATGACCTTCTTTAATCTCCTTTTTCAAACTTCATTTGTTGACTCCTTCTGGTGAAAATCCGGCCGGATGTTAAAATTGCTGTTCAGTGTTTCACCGTATCTCTGTGATGAAAGTAAATAACATGAGTACATTTAATGACATTAATATAAGTGTTCAGGATGTTTTCCCCCCTCAGAGAGTTGATGATTTTAACCACATTAGTGTTTGTTTATTCATGAACATGTTAGTGTCTCTATGAGGTTCTGTCACTGGTGAAATGTTAATTATTCACTCACTGTAAGATATTTTGTGCTGTATTTCAGGTGATTGAGTTTTCTCCCGCAGCCATTGCTGCCTTCATCGCTATGGTGGGAATCCTCTCTATAGTTGCTCAGGTACAGACACAACCAGCCGACACCATCATGGTGGTTTTGTCACAGAATTTCTCCTCACTCTGTTTTCTGTTCACGTATGAATGTTTGTGCGTGTGTCACACAAATTTAAACAGTTTAAATAGATTTTGAACAGTTCACTGCAGAGATTTCATCTCATCATGGACAGAAAGGGGGCTACCTTTTAATTAAGTAATCTCTCTCTCTCTCTCTCTCTCTCTCTCTCTCTCTCTCTCTCTCTCTCTCTCTCTCTCTGAATTGAACTGTAAAATCCTTTCCCCATTTGAACTTTTTGTTTTCATTCAGAACACAAGACAAAATAACAGGTTACTTATAATGTTTTTTCTCGGTTATTCTGTTTTTGTGATCGTTAGGAGTCGAAATCGTAAAATTTTGATTAATTGCATAGCCCTATTATAACGTAGTTTCATGTATTCGAAAAATGTCCAACGCTTGTTACAATAATGTTGAGATTGCGTATCATTTCATTCATCATGTACCATAATCTCTCTCTTTCTCTGTCTGTCAGACTCTCTTCCTTAGTGTTTTAATGAGGACTATTGGTAATAAGAACACAGTTCTTCTGGGTCTGGGCTTTCAGCTCTTCCAGCTGGCCTGGTACGGCTTCGGCTCCGAGCCATGGTGAGAACACCCGCTGCTTTTTTTACTGGATGGGACTTTTAGTCTTTTTCTCACAGTATACATTTGTATTTTCTGTTATCGCTCATATGAAATTATATTATTATTATTTAATAATAATAATAATAATAATATTACTATTATTGTATATCATTCATTCATTCTTGAAGACAAAACTAAATGTTTGTTTGTGCTTTATTCATATCTGTTTTAGGATGATGTGGGCAGCAGGAACAGTAGCAGCCATGTCCTCCATCACCTTCCCAGCAGTCTCTGCTCTGGTGTCACACTGTGCATCCCCTGACCAGCAAGGTCAGTACTGTACTGTACTGTATACTGACAGTACTGTCTGTATGTCTGTCTGTCTGTCTGTGGGGAAGGAGAACAGGAATCACGGGAGAAAGATGCTTGTCTTTTTTTATTTTATTTTATTTTTTTAAATTTTTTAAATTTAAAGCATTGTTGAAGATTGTGTGTGTGTGTGTGTGTGTGCGTGTGCGTGCAGGTGTAGCCCAGGGGATGATCACAGGTATCAGAGGTCTTTGTAACGGTTTGGGTCCAGCCCTCTACGGCTTTATCTTCTTTCTCTTCAACGTGGAGCTGGACGATATGCACCCGGTGGCAGGACGACCCACACAGAAAATAGAGGTACACACACACACACACACACACGCACGCACGCACGCACGCGCGCGCGGAGGAAGTCTGCTACCTTGCCTGAACCCTAAGGGTCATGACAGCATTTGGGTTTTGGGACGTTTTGTTGCTTAAAGCTGACATCACTGTTTGATCTAAAACATCTTACCAGAGCATAAACACATAGAAGTAAAATTACTTGAACATACAATTAGGGGTCACAATATGGAAACAAATCTATTATAATATTTTAGTTGTATATTAATTACAATATTGATGTGTTCTTACGGTGTGTGTATATCTAGATAGACATTTATTAGTGTGCAGATTTTTAATCAGGATTAAATTTGAGGCCAATCTTTGAAGTCAATCCATTCAGTTTTCAAAATAATTGTTCATAATTTAAACATTTAACGCATTATTTCTCTCTGTCTGCAGAAGTCTGTGATTCCCGGACCTCCCTTCCTGTTTGGAGCGTGCACCGTCTTATTCGCCCTCCTCGTAGCCGTCTTCATCCCCGAGCACCACCGATTGGCTGAGGCCAAGACCTGCTCCACCCGCAAGTCCAGCAGCACCTCCGCAGCACACGCTCAGAGCGCCAGCCCTCTGGCCACGCCCACCAGTGATGCGGAGGACATCGAGCCGCTCCTACAGGACAGCAGCATGTGACAGACAGCCGGGCCGGCCAATCGCAGCGTTGAGGTTGTGAGCACTGTCTGCTAGTCTCGCCCCTTTCCGAATAAACCGTTTTCAGCTTTTATTTTATGATTTCTTTAGATCCAGACTGTTCAGATAAAAGACTCAGGGACTGTTAGGCAGCAATCACACTGACGAGATTTATTTCTGTAGAATATTTCTTCTCTTAGATACATTTACTGCCGTATGTTTGTCGCACAAATTAATTTCCCTTTGGTTCAAACAAGTCTCAAATGTAGACTTAGTTTAACAGTGTAGTTTAAAAATATTCAAGGACTGGTTGATTATAGTCTGGTTTTTCCAGTTCTGGTTTCTTTTTGGTTCAATATCGATTTTGTTGATCCAACAACCGTATAGAGAGACAGAAGTAATTAGGAGAAAGAGGAGGTAATGTTGCCTGAGATCAAACTAGGAACGTGGCAGTTACACTGCACACATTTTAACCACTCAAACAAGAGGACCTCAGTCTCTAAGTCCACCTTAGCTCCATGTCACCGAACTAGTTTTGGTCTTTAGTTCCTCTAGTGAGAAGGTTGTGAGGCACATCTGCTCCCAGTGTGACCTTAACCTCCTTCACCTGGTAGATGACGGAGACGTACTCATGTGAAAACGTACCACTTGTGATTTAGTTTAAAATACTATGAAGTATAACCCGCCATGCAAATCACTTAACTCAAGTTTATTTATTTTTTTGCCGTCAGTCTGGTTGCCACCTAAACACTCTGGAGTCATGGAGTCATTTTGCTTCTGTATCTGCTGCACCTAACTCCACCTGTCAGGTCTGCAGAAGTCAGGAGATCAAACGCCCCTCTTTGTACGGGACCAGCGGTGAGGTAGCGGTGTGCTGAATTCTCCACACAGCTGACCACCAGGCGTCCCGAATCTACAGACTGTTGTTTTAACTGAAACTTTATACCAGGACGGAGAAATGGGGTAGAGGATGGTGAGGTCAGAGCTGCTCGGCATTGTGGGACATGACACAGGAGAGAGGCGAGACTGGTGGGAGTGGAGTTGTCGCCTGCAGCGGCAGGGTGGCTGTTTTCTATCGTCGCTGTTTATATGTTATCTCCACATTACTGACTGTTTGTACTCAAATAATGAGACTTGTGGTTAACAGGTTACCAGGACACTGGACTGTCGCACTCACACTGAGCATGTGCAAGCTCTGACCGGCTGTGACATCATCATCCTCTCCTGCTGTGTATTTCATATTGAGGAGAAAACTAGAAATAGAAACGTTGATATATTTAAGAAATTAATTCAATCCGTGATGATTGAAGTGCTTTTAGGTGCGCTTGTACGGAGCCCGCTAGGTGTCATGGAGGGGGGGCGGAGGGTCTAATTTGTAACCACGATTTACTGATTTCTGCTCTGGATTTAATATCAAGTTCTATATTTTACCTCCTCCCCTGATGGCAGTAAATAAGTTCAGTTAGACAGGAGTCTGACAAAGACATTTATAAAGCGCTCCAGTTTTTTTATGAACTGGATGACATCCACAGTATCATCAGTGTTTACAGCAAATCATCTGTTATCCTGTAAAATGCTTTTAATGGATCTCAAAGATAAAACAAAGTTGTGTTTAACGGACAACACCTGAAGTATCTCTGCATATCGGAGTCCAAATTAAACGTTGATAAGCGAAGCAGTAAGAGAGTGACCTGAAAGCTGATAGGTTATCTTAAATCAAGAGTATAAATGACTAAATCCTGCGCACTAATGAGTCGTTTTCCTCCATGGCATCCCCAGCCGGGCTCAGTGAGCTTATTTCGCTTATGTCACTGGATCACATTTCAGTATCAGATCTATTGACATCTCCTCATCATTTCATTTTGTGTTCAAATACTTGAAGTGTGTCGAGCCTGTCGGTTATTTTCAGGCTGTGGTAGTGCTCCTCCTCCCACCTGCCTGCCGCTCCAGGTAGGACGAATCGAGCGCTCTTGAGTTACTGATGTAGTTTAAACATGTGTTTCCGATCCAGGCCTGACAGCCCGATCTTCATCTGTGCAGTGAGCGCTCTGTTCTCGTTGTGTTAAGTCTGACTCTGACTTTCAGAGCCGACGGGTTATTGAGAACCAAATTGTGCCATTTGTTATAATTTTGTTACTGTTGTTTTCAGGTGTTTTTTTTTAAGAGGTCAAACCACGTCTTTCCCCCTTCCCTCCATAGTCAGAGCTGTTACCATGGCTACAGCCAGGAGATGCTTTATCCATAGCAACAGCTTTGTAACTGTACTGTATTGACGCCAAACTCCACCCAGCTGTCTAGATGGCCGTTTAGTGTTCCTCTCTGGTGAAAGATGAACTAATCCGTGAAAAAGACGTGTCATACCTCACCCAGTGCAGGCTGGGACAGGATGCAGCCCCCGGTAACCCTGAATGGGATAGATGTGATGTTTAAAGGACTATATGTGGACATATGTTGATCATTTTTCATCGCTTTTTAGGTTATTTATTTTTCTTCTTTCCAGACAACAATTTGTGTAACTTTTATTTCCGCCTGCAGAGGCTTGAAACTTTACTAAACTTCAAAATAATTTCCTATTTAGTAAAAAATGGTTAAATATGTTTTCTTTTATACTAACGTCAAAAACTACTACTGTACTATGAAGTAGCATATAATGTATACCGTGTACTGGGACATGGCTCTTTCTGGTGGTGCATTCAAGGATGCACTGACATCAAAGAGCCTAAATGCACAGCGATTGTTTAATTCACATTAAAACTTCTTATATATAATATAACTTCTTATATAATAAATGCATTTAAACATGAGTAGACAGTGTTGCAAGACAGCGTGCATGTGTCTTCTGAGCTACGGTATGTCCTTGAATGCACCACCGAGGAGAGACATTCATTTAATTGTTTTCCCGCACAATAACTTAAATTAAACATGGAGTGTTTCACGTCTCTGCAGGTTGATTATTTTTTATAGAAATAAACAAACGGAAAGGAAGGACATCACTCTAAAAAGTGATGGAAAATAATCCGCAGGAGTGGATCGGACATGAGCTAAAACGTGCAAATCCTTTTGTAGTTCGACAAGTTCGAACCTTCAGGATGTTACATAAATCCATTACTGATATTCTGTCTGTTACAGATTTTTGTTTTTCCTTACACGTCCTCCATACATCACTCAGTCAAAATTATGTAAGTGGCATATATGCTGCACTCAAGTTATATCTAATGTGTGGGAAATACTGTCTTCTGACGGGAAGGTGTCTGTTACAGGTCTCGGTACCGACGTCCCAAAAGTAACCAAAACTTTACATCAAAGTTTCACCCTGTATTTAGTTTGGTGGTTTTTTTTTTTTTTTTTTTTTTCTCCAATTTGACCTGAATGTTGCAGCTACAGAAACACCCGAGTGTTCTAAAGATGGTGGTGTGCAGCTTCATGAAGCACAATCCCATTACAACCAGACAGGATTCATCTAAAGATTTCTAAAATTCAGATTCACTCTTCCGACTTTTGTTTTCATCTTTTTAAAACCTCTATTATTTTTAACTTAGCCTCAAGCTCTCCGTCAGTTCCTCAAACCAAACTTTTCGGACTCAACTGAGACTGTAATCTTTAATCTCCTGTTTTTGATTTTTCTCTCTTTCTCAAAGATGATGTCAAAAACAGAAAGTTGGACCAACATTATATATATATATATTTAACACTCTGAGTCTGAAGCAGTGCAGAGTTGTCACGCAATATCCCAGAATCCACCTGTGTTATTATTTACATCCTGTATTTTCTGATATTGTCGTCTTCGTCCTGTTTAGCTCTCTGTTGCTGCTGCGTTCACGTCTCGAAGGAAAGTTTCATCACTCCTCCGGACAACACTGTGTAGTTCCTACACGCTTAGCAAACGGTGAAGATTAACTCAGCGCATCTCTGCTAGAGCTCCAACGATTAGTTGATCAGCATAAAATGAATGTTTTAGTCATTTCTCAGTTTTCTGCTTCCAAAAGTCAAAGCTTTCTTTCTTTGTCATATATGATAGTAAGCTGAATATCTTTGTGTTTTGGACTGTAGGTCAGAATAATCATGGTCACCTCGAGCTATGGGACATTGTAACGGGTAGATTTCACTACTTTTTTTTTTTTTTTTTCCAGAATTGAAAACTAACATACTGAAAGCTTTCAATGCTCATCATTATAATCAGCTGTATTTATTTTGACAAAGTTCTTGCGCAGACGCTTCCTCTTTGAGAGCTTTTGTAGAAAAACACGTTTTATTTTTCATTCTCAAGTCCTATTCTGGTAGCCAATCATTTCAACTTTCCGATGGGACGTGAAGCAACATGGCCACCAGTTAAAACGGACATTACTGAAACTGATGATGACCGAAGCTTTTTGAAACTTGTTTTTGTACGTCAGTACTTGTTACTGAAAATAAATCTTTAGTTTTACTGCGAAGACTTATTTTAGCTGATGATAATTATTAGAACGGAAAAAGAAATGTACGCAGTCAAGTATTTCTCCTCCTCGTGTACATGATGCAGAACATTTGCTGATTGCTGCACTTTAACTTTCTTTTCAACGTGTGCCTCTAATCATTCTTCATGTTCATATCTGTTTTTATATATAAACAAAGAGACGCTGAATGACGTCTTTGTGTTGTGCATTTGCAGTTGCTTTTATCTTATTAAGAACATAATTTTGAATAATATCTATATAATTATAATAAAGACAGATGTATGGAATTTAAAATGTGGACTTGTTTGTTTTTTTTGTTGGTATTGTTTATGATAAATCGATAAAATTAAAATAAGTATTGGTCAAAGTAGACTAATGCTCAGACACCAACTTTGAAGAAATGATTTGGCATTTGGGGAGATATGCGTATTTTAAATAATTGTCACTTATTTTCTCATGAAATAAGTGAAATATTAAATCTTTGCTTCCAGTTAACTTTATCAGCTAAATCAGACAATTTGAGCAAAATAACATCTTTACAAACATTTATTAAAATGAATAATAAAAACCGACTATCAAACTTCTCAAAGCGTCACACGGAAAAATGAGTTGCACAACAAATAAAAATATAAAAGTTAAAACACTTTTTTTTTTTCTTCTTTCTGGAGAAACTGATGGGAATAATCACTAAATGTGTTCGTTGCAGAAATTAATCAATCTTTAATTTGTCTGGCGTTCAGCCTTGTTTCTGTTTGGTCACATTTGCACCTTCAACCATAAAGTCCAGTTTCTCCCAAATATGTCTCCTCTCTGTGTGTGTGTGTGTGTGTGTGTGTGTGGAGAAAACAAAACATTAAAACAACATCACATTCGCTGCCCAGCCCAGATATACTGTACGGTGTGGTACTCCAAGATTAACCGTTAAACATTAAATTGTAAAGTATGTTTGTGATCACGGTTTATAATGAAGCAGTGAACTTCAATGAGTTGACGTCAAACTGTTTACATGTTGGGAATCTGATTTTGGAATGAAAGTTTTTTTTTTTTTTGAAATGCAGAAATGAATTTAAAAACACTCAAACATTAAAAAAGTATCTGTCAGCGGGGATACATGCAAATAAACCATATTGTGATGTTTTAAAAACAAAACCTTCAGTCATTCAAACAGCTTGAAACTATGGAAGTTCATTACTGACAAGGGGGGGGGGGAAATAGATGAAATGTTAAAAATGACTAAAAAATAAAAATCCAAAGTCAAACTTCGGAAAAAAAAACGTATGACAAAAGCATGCGGCATAATCTGGATTTTGATGTACGACATACTTCTGACTCACTATCTCATAATTTCATTTAAGTAAGTCGTTTTACGTATTTCAATTTCAATTTCTTATATATTGAGTATTTAAGGGTTAAAATGTCAGCGTTAACTTGTCAGAAGATAGACTTAGTTTCTCAAATTCATGACTTAACATCTCAGAATTATAAATCATTCTCACTTCGGCACAATGTGTCAAAACTATCACTATCACTTTTTCTTGATTTTTTTAATCTTTTTTTTTCTCATCGTGGAAGAAATAAAAGACTGATCTCATGTCAGCTCTATAATTGAATAATTTCATACGCATTGGATTCAATTTTCTCTAAATTTGAGTGTTACGAAGTGATAAAATGAATCTTTTTTTTAATTAAGTACAATTTTTTTGGAACGGATTGAACATTGAGCTCAATTTTCACATTAAAAGTCCACTTTTTACGTCATAAGTCATAATTTTGACTTATTTAGATTTTTCCCATTGGCAGGAATGAACTTCACAGTGTCAAGCTTTTGTCGACAGCATGTAGGCCAACATTACTTTCTGCTAACAATCCCACAATGCAATGCGTTGCGTTTTATAGATGTGAGTCCGGTATCCCATGAATGAAACCGTGTTATTGTGATTTTGTATCTTTTCTAGTGCTGCTTTGAAAATGCTGCTTCAAATTATCTTTCAGTCTCTCACGTGATGACAGACGTCAGCTTCATCTTCCTCCTCCTCCTCTTCCTCCTCTTCCTCACAGCAGGCAGGAGATGGAGACCTTGGTGGTGGATTCAGGGACCGTGTCTGGTGTGGGACAAACAACATGTCAGCAGGTTTATCTGATCATCTGTCGTCAGTTTAACTTAAAGTCCACATGTTAAAATGAGAAAACATTTTAATTTACAGTCAGAGCACTGTGTGTTGTTTAATTACCCACAATATGAATTATAATATAGTTATGACTTACTTTCTTTAAATTAGAATGTAATATACAGTGGCTTGCATAAGTTTACACACCCATGCTAAAGTTGACTAAATAGAGGAATAAAAAAATCATCTTTTGGAAATTGATCTTAATGCCTTAATTAAAAGAAATGAGGAAAAATCCAATCTTTAAGGACACCAATTTTCTTTGTGAATGAATAATGTAGCATAAATAAATAAATGTTCTTCCTTAAAATACAGGGGGCATAAGTCAGTACACCCCTATGTTAAATTCCCATAGAGGCAGGCAGATTTTTATTTTTAAAGGCCAGTTATTTCATGGATCCAGGATACTATGCATCCTGATAGAGTTCCCTTGACCTTTGGAATTAAAATAGCCCCCCCACATCATCACAGACCCTTCACCATACCTAGAGATTGGCATGGGGTACTTTCCATAAAATCATCTCTCAGTGCAAATCAAACCAGCTATTAGACTAACTGAAATAAAACCATGCCAGTCTCTAGGTATGGTGAAGGGGATGTGATGATGTGGGGGGGCTATTTTAATTCCAAAGGTCAAGGGAACTTTATCAGGATGCATAGTATCCTGGATCCATGAAATAACTGGCCTTTAAAAATAAAAATCTGCCTGCCTCTATGAGAATTTAACATAGGGGTGTACTTACTTATGCCCCCTGTATTTTAAGGAAGAACATTTTTTTTTATTTACAATACATTATTCATTCACAAAAAAAATTGGTGTCCTTAAAGATTGGATTTTTCCTCATTTTTTTTAATTAAAGCATTAACATCAATTTCCAAAAGATGATTTTTGTATTCCTCTTTTTAGTCAACTTTAGCATGGGTGTGTAAACTTATGCTTAGCACTGTATGTGTCAACATACAGATTGTTCTCCCCAGGAAAAATAACATCATAAAGAAATATAATAAGTATTGCTGCAGTTCACCCAGTGAGTTATAACTAACAAAGCTTTTTGGTTTTCTCACCTCTGCCCTTCAGCGAGCCGATGTACACCTCGATGAACTCCTTCTCTCTGCTGTCCTTCTTCACCTCCTCCTCTTCTCTCTGCTCTCTCCACCTCTGTTTCTTCTTCTTCTTCTCTTTCTTCTTCTCCTCTTCTTTCTTCTTCTTTTCTGCGCTCGCACGGTTGTCTCGCAGTCGGATAAACCTGCCGGGGGACAGTAGACACGATGGAAACTGAGAACAGTCTGACTTACATGAGCGACACACTTTGACTGGCTTTTGTCATGTTGGAGATTGTGTCTGTTGTCCCCTTCCTGCAGTTATAACCCTACCACCACCTGCAGACAGCGAGCGCTACAGCTTTAGGGGTGTTTTGTGTGGTTTTTTTGTGTTTACATTTTAAACCTAATAAACTAATGCAGAATTACTAAAATAATTTAACATGCAGTACTTGATTTCGGGGTTTCGGCACAGTTTAGTCGGGACGCAGGTGAGCTCATCGCCGCTGACGACAATCATCTTGAGTGTGGAGATGTTGGTGAGACAGTGAGGGAGGTAAGACAGGTTGTTGTTATGGATGAACAGGGTGACCAGCTGCTCCAACCTGCACACACACACGCACACACACAGAAACTTATATTTATTTTGCTTGTACATATAAAAGAAAGTATCTGTTAGCACTTCCTAATGATCTGCTGTCTAATGTTAAGCATGACAGATGTTGTGGTCAACTGGAAGACACCTCTGAAAGACATTTACACAAGAACGGAGACATTTCCAGTGCACATCCAGGATCAGGCTTGTTGATACTCAGAGTAATATTCAGATTACAGGTGGTGATGATGTCATCAGTTACCTGTCCATGTCCTGCGGCAGGTCAGTCAGACTGTTGTTGCTCAGGTCCAGCAGCTGCAGGCTGCTCATCCTCAGAGCACAGATGGGGATCGACGTGAACCTGTTTTCCGCGATGTCCAGGTGAGCCATCTGCTTTAGGCTGCTCAGCTGAGTGACATCATCAACACAATGACATCATCAACGTAGTGACAAAATCACAGCAAAACCAAAACACTCCGCTGCTCTGCATTTTGATTGTTTTTAACAAAGTATTGAAAAGTACAAAAACGGTTCAGGATGAAACAGGATGTTCATCACATCCTCTCTGCGTCACCTCAAAGGGCAGCTGGGACAGGTTGTGGTTTCCTGTGAGTTCAAGTCTCTCCAGGTTCTCACAGTTTCCGAGTTCTGGAGGAACTCTGGACAGACGGTTGTAGCTGGCATTTAATTCCCTCAAACCTGTCAGTTTTCCTGAGGACAGAAGAGACTGTTTGTTCTTCAGCAACATTTGTTTGCTTTTCACAACTTGTTTAAGGAGGCTAAACAAACGCACACTAACTTTAGGTACATGACCTAGCATGCTCTGATTAAAGGGAAAAACTTAAGAATCAAATGAAACCTCAATAATTCAAATTTGTTTAAGAAACTGGAACCCGACTCAGGTTTGTGACTGAAAATCAAATCTCTCTCCTCGAAAAACTTGATCATGTTTAAATCTTGTGTTTCCCCCTCACCGATCTCAGGTGGCAGCTCGGCAATGGCGTTTTTGGGGATCTCGAGCACAGTGAGCTGGGTGAACAGAGCCAGGTACTCAGGCAGCCGACTGATCTTTGTCCCACTGACGTGCCACTCTTTCAGGTACGTCATCCACTGCAACTCCTTGGGGAAGTCCTGCACAAATATGAAGTTTTTTTTACCAGTTATGTTCTTCCGGATGAACATTGCAGAATGTGTAACCAGCTTACCCTCCACTGATCTCCCTCCAGCTGGAAGATCAGCTTCTGCTCCGGATCTAACCCTTTCTGATCCTGCTGCTCTGCTTCTAACAGAAAAACAACTTGATCAGCAACCACACATCGTCAGCAAATTACCTGCATACAGCAGTATTTACCTGCGTACACCAGTATATTTACCTGTGCAGGGCTGTATATCAGGCAGTGTAGATCTCTCCAGGTAATAATGCAGCTGGTTGAGTTCCTTGGTCTTCAGTGCCTTACAGTAGATACGATACTGCCACTGCTGGTCGATCCTACAGACAGACAGACAGACAGACAGGCACGCACGCACGCACACACACACACACACACACACACACACACACACACACACACACACACACACACACACACACACACACACAGACAGACACAGACGTGTTAATTTGGCATCTGCAGCTTCATATTAATGTCAGATTAGATTTCAGACCAACTGGATGTTCATTTTCTATACTCATGACCTTTCTGCTCTCTGGAGACGCTGACCTGCCGTCACTGTAGAACCACAGCACTGATGTTGGGATATAAATAGCCGTCTGTCTGTTCATATTACTAAAATCAGCCCTGACCCTCATAGAGTTTATGACTAACCAAAGTCAGCTGTGTGTGAGTCGTTCTTTCAGAAATTGTTCACAGCTGAGTGGAGATTTGAAAACATTAAAATAATGTCATGTTAGACTGCCCATACTGGACACAGACAGAAACATTTGAAGTTCAATTTTGCACACAATTCTTTACATTATGGTAACATAATGTAAAGAAATACACATAATAAAAACACGTTTTTTTTCATATATTTTTTTAAAAATGTTTTTCTAAATGTTTATGTTGCTAGAGTTGATCATTTGGCTTAAAAAGATATTTATGCAGCTTTCATTAGTTCTTAGTACTGAGAAGAAAAGAAGCATCACCATCTTTGGGATAAAATATGCGCTTCTCATGGTAAATTAATACAGCCAATTTGGTGAATAAGGACAGATATAACAAATCATATAACGATATGAATGTTTGTCTCTGCGCTGTACATGATGCTGGGATGAACCCCTTCAACACTGGCTCACATTCTGTCCTTCTACAGCGTCTCTGAAACCATGACTCTCCTCCACAGAGTCCAGACCACATTCACTCAGTCTCTCTATGTTGGACTTTTGATGTACTGTTCTCCAGGAGAACTGAAACAGACAGAAGTCATTTAAGAGTTACGTTTTTTGGGCGCTTGGGGTTGGTGATGGCGCAGTGAATATGACACATGCCTTTGGTGTGGGAGACCTGGGTTTGATTCCCACTGCGATACATCAACCAATGTGTCCCTGAGCAAGACACTTAACCCCCTAGTTGCTCCAGAGGCGTCTGACCTCTGACATATATAGCAATTGTAAGTCGCTTTGGATAAAAGCGTCAGCTAAATGACATGTAATGTAATGTAATGTAACGCTTGGGTAGCTCACCTGATAGCGCACACGCCCATATACAGAGGCTAAGTCTTCGACGCAGCGACCGACGGTTCAATTCCCACCTGCATCCCTTTGCTGCATGTCATTCCCCCTCTCTTTCCCCTTTCATGTCTAAGCTGTCCTATCACAAATAAAGGCCTAAAATGCCAAAAAAATGAATTTAAGTTTTAACTCTTATTTTGTCTCCATGTTTGTTGCTGAGGGCTGATTGTTGTGGCATTTCATCACTGCACAGACATCAGCTGTAAATCAAAAATGATGGGATGTACTTTGACATTTTCTCAATATTTGCTGTTTAATTTGTTAAGTGGTCCTCCTTCCTGTTTCTGTTTAGCCATGGAGGCTATCAATGCTCAGGATTATTTTTGAGGACCTGAACTGAAAATAAACTTTTCAATTTGGAGATTAAAGCTTTAGTGCGTAACTTTTTGATATTAATGAACGTCCTTTACATTCAAGCCATTGCCATATGAGTTGCTACAAAGCTAATTAAGACTATCGGCTCCACACAACTCTCTCTGTATTTCTCAGTGTGGCTATGTTCAGAAGATTGTGTCGTCCGGTGACTTTCCCGCGCAGAAACTGAAGTAAAGATAATGACCTCTTCTGAAGAGTCCATCATGTTTTTTTAATCCTCCGTGTCCTCCTTGGATACTAGCAGCTGTGTGGAGGAGGGGTGGTGGGTTTACGCAATCACGGAAGGTGTGGGTGGTGATGGCGCAGTGAATATGACACATGCCTTTGGTGTGGGAGACCTGGGTTTGATTCCCACTGCGATACATCAACCAATGTGTCCCTGAGCAAGACACTTAACCCCCTAGTTGCTCCAGAGGCGTCTGACCTCTGACATATATAGCAATTGTAAGTCGCTTTGGATAAAAGCGTCAGCTAAATGACATGTAATGTAACGCTTGGGTAGCTCACCTGATAGCGCACACGCCCATATACAGAGGCTAAGTCTTTGACACAGCGACCGACGGTTCAATTCCCACCTGCATCCCTTTGCTGCATGTCATCTCCCCCTCTTTCCCCTTTCATGTCTAAGCTGTCCTATCACAAATAAAGGCCTAAAATGCCAAAAAAATGAATTTAAGTTTTAACTCTTATTTTGTCTCCATGTTTGTTGCTGAGGACTGATTGTTGTGGCATTTCATCACTGCACAGACATCAGCTGTAAATCAAAAATGATGGGATGTACTTTGACATTTTCTCAATATTTGCTGTTTAATTTGTTAAGTGGTCCTCCTTCCTGTTTCTGTTTAGCCATGGAGGCTATCAATGCTCAGGATTATTTTTGAGGACCTGAACTGAAAATAAACTTTTCAATTTGGAGATTAAAGCTTTAGTGCGTAACTTTTTGATATTAATGAACGTCCTTTACATTCAAGCCATTGCCATATGAGTTGCTACAAAGCTAATTAAGACTATCGGCTCCACACAACTCTCTCTGTATTTCTCAGTGTGGCTATGTTCAGAAGATTGTGTCGTCCGGTGACTTTCCCGCGCAGTAAACTGAAGTAAAGATAATGACCTCTTCTGAAGAGTCCATCATGTTTTTTTAATCCTCCGTGTCCTCCTTGGATACTAGCAGCTGTGTGGAGGAGGGGTGGTGGGTTTACGCAATCACGGAAGGCTTGTATCATGTGGACGCCCCGACCGTGTTGTTGTCATTACTTAGAATTCCTCATGGGGGAGACAGAAACTGCGCACTATAGCTTTAATGCACCTCAACTCGCTTTGTCTTGAGTTTTTTTTTTTGCTGATTTTAAATGTTATTTTTGTGTTACACAATGGAGTGGTGTCAAATATCTGTCAAATGAATTCTCCTTTTAAGTAAAATAAAAAAAATACAATAAAAATAAAAACAGAATTAGTGATACTACTGTTCCAGTGTGTTTCTACTAACTTTAGTTTGTTCTTCCTGCTACTGAAGTTCAGTTTGATCACGGTATGTTTGACGACGCTGATCAATACAACTTTACTCAATGCTAAAGTGGGATTCCTGTTTGTTACGGCTGCTCCTCAGCAACCCTTTATGCCAACATTTTTTAAGTTCACCACCATTTTTACTTCAACACAGAATGATCAGCTGTTATTCAGTGTTTATAGAATTTTATTTTTTTCTGTTATCCTTGTATCACTAATGAATGCATGCACGAGCATTTTAATGTTGTAGTTCCTCAATGTGGAGCCAATTTTAGATATTTGTATACTACTGGGTAGATTATAGTACTTCATCCTATCATATGTTTTTGTATGTAAAAAATGAACTACTAAGTGTCAAAAAACTAGTGGAGTGAAAAGTACAATATTTCACTCTGTGATATAGTGGAGTAAAATGATCAAGTAGCATAAAATGGAAATACTCAATTAAAGTTAAAGTACCTCAAATTTGTACTTAAGCACAATACTTGAGTAAATGTGTATGTAGTCACATCACACTACTGTTTATGCCGGGACAGAGTGTGACAGCTGACGTGTAACTGTACAGCCTTGATCATCTTACTTGGGCAATGCGCTCCTCTCGATCCTCTCCTGCTCCTTCTTCTGTTTATGTCTGTATTTCTTCACTCGGACCTCCCAGAGCCCTCTGATCAGAGAGAGGTCGCTCACCGGGACGTCCAGCTTCCTCCCAGGACCCATCTCTGCTCCTGGAGGCAAGAAGAGGAAGAGAGGAGGAGGAAACCATCATCTCATGATGTTATCCCTCAAGTATAAATTCCCTTTTATTATCTTGTAACCTCTAAAGCCTGATTTTAGAAATACAGAGTTTCAATGGTTGAATGTAGTACTATTACTCAAATACTACACTTAACTACAATTTAGAAGTATTTCTATTATTAAGTATTATTTGTTTACAGATCAACAAAAAGCTGAGAAATAGTGTGACTTTAGTTGATCTTTTTCTGTGCCCGCTTTAATAGTGATTTTCATGGAAAATGAAAATGTCACAGATAAACTTTTAAAGACAGAAGGAAGAGAAAAAAGTGTATCTAGTCTCAGTGCAGCATTCTGACCTTAATGCATCAGTGAGTTCCATCACTCAGAAGACATTAATATGACAAACAAGGCTGCTGCTGGAGGCTCACATTTTGGATGAGTCCACATGACAGAAAAATTCACTCTGTCACTGAAAGCATCATAAAGGCTTTTATTTTGGAAAAAGGCTGACATTTTGGCCAAGCGTGGAACTGTACTATCCCACTCTGTTTGCCTTGTATATGCTAACTCTTTGACAGATAATAAGACACCATGCAGGTAATATTCAACTATACATCCTATTTAAGCCTCAAAATAGCAACAATGTCAGTTTTAAATAACTGCCTAGATGTCTCCTGGGAAATAGCACACTTTTGCCACGAGGAGTCAACAAAGGGCAGCATGCGCTAATAACCGCAAGCCTCATCACTGCAGCAAGGCTGATACTGAGGAACTGGAAAAGCACGAACACGCCGAGGCTCACAGATTGGACTCAACTGATGACGGAGACTGCATCTTACGAATATTTGATTGCCAGGAAGAACAATGTTAAAGGGAAGTTCCATTTAGTATGGGACTATTTCTTTTCATATATTAAGAGCCTGATACATTAAACATATGGTGTATCACATCACAAGTGATATAATCACAAACAATATACAGTGGTGTGAAAAAGTGTTTGCCCCCTTCCTCATTTCCTGTTCCTTTGCATGTTTGTCACACTTAAGTGTTTCGGAACATCAAACCAATTTAAACAATAGTCAAGGACAACACAAGTAAACACAAAATGCAATTTGTAAATGAAGGTGTTAATTATTAAAGGTGAAAAAAAATCCAAACCATCATGGCCCTGTGTGAAAAAGTGATTGCCCCCTAAACCTAATAACTGGTTGGGCCACCCTTAGCAGCAACAACTGCAACCAAGCGTTTGCGATAACGTGCAATGAGGCTTTTACAGCGTCCTGGAGGAATTTTGGCCCACTCATCTTTGCAGAATTGTCCTAATTCAGTTACATTAGAGGGTTTTCGAGCATGAACGGCCTTTTTAAGGTCATACCACAACATCTCAATAGGATTCAGGTCAGGACTTTGGCTAGGCCACTCCAAAGTCTTCATTTTGTTTTTTCTTCAGCCATTCGGTGGTGGACTTGCTGGTGTGTTTAGGATCATTGTCCTGCTGCAGAACCCAAGTTCTGCTTTCAGCTTGAGTACACGAACAGATGGTCTGGGACATTCTCCTTCAGGATCTCTTGGTAGACAGCAGAATTCATAGTTCCTTTTATCACGGCAAGTCTTCCAGGTCCTGAAGCAGCAAAACAGCCCCAGACCATCACACTACCACCACCATATTTTACAGTTGGTATAATGTTCTTTTATGAAATGCAGTGTTCCTTCTACGCCAGATATACTTGGACACACACCTTCCAAAGAGTTCCACTTTTTGTCTCATCGGTCCACAGAATGTTGTCCCAAAAGTCTTGGGGATCATCAAGATGTGTTCTGGAGAAATTGAGACAAGCTTTGATGTTCTTTTGCTCAGCAGTGGTTTTCTCCTTGGAACTCTGCCATGCAGGCCATTTTTGCCCAGTCTTTTTCCTGATGGTGGAGGCATGAACGCTGACCTTAACTGAGGCAAGTGAGGCCTGCAGTTCTTTGGACGTTGTTGTGGGGGTCTTTTGTGACCTCTTGGATGAGTCGTCGCTGCGCTCTTGGGGAGTAATTTTTGGGCGGCCGGCCACTCCTGGGAAGGTTCACCACTGTTCCATGTCTTCGCCATTTGTGGATAATGGCTCTCACTGTGGTTCGCTGGATTCCCAAAGCTTTGGAAATGGCTTTATAACCCTTTCCAGACTGATAGATCTCAATTACTTTCTTTCTCAATTGTTCCTGAATTTCTTTGGGTCTCGGCATGATGTGTAGCTTTTAAGGATCTTCTGGTGGACCTTACTGTGTCAAGCAGCTCCTATTTAAGTGATGCCTTGATTGAGAACAGGTGTGGCAATAATCAGGCCTGGGTGTGGCTAGAGAAATTGAACTCAGGTGTGGACAACCACAGTTATAGTATGTTTTAACAAGGGGGGCAATCACTTTTTCACACAGGGCCATGATGGTTTGGATTTTTTTTCTCCTTTAATAATAAACACCTTCATTTACAAATTGCATTTTGTGTTTACTTGTGTTGTCCTTGACTTTTGTTTAAATTGGTTTGATGTTCCGAAACACTTAAGTGTGACAAACATGCAAAGGAACAGGAAATGAGGAAGGGGGCAAACACTTTTTCACACCACTGTAGTGGTACAGAGGGGTGTTGTCCTTTAAGTTTAGTTTCGACTGCCTTTTTGTGTTTTGTTTTGTTGTCATTTGTAGGTTGGTTGTATTATTTGTTGAAAAATAAATAAATACTTTAATGACAAAAAAAAATAAAAATAACTGCCTAGATAACTTTCTCCATCTTAATGCAGACAAACGCGAAGTGTTTGTTTCGTTCTTTTTTCTAGCTGAAAAACTAAACTCATGTTCAAAAGATTGATATGATAGTTCACACTTTTATCCCGTCCCATCGCAGCTATTGTTACTCCCTCTTCACCTGCCTCAACAAAACATCTGGATCATTTACAAGTTTTTCAAAATGTTGCTGCGGCGCTTTAGATAAGATCCTCCAAAAGCTGGAAAGGTTCTTTATAATCACTTACTTAGACAGTGGTGGAAGAAGTATTTAGATCCTTTACTGCAGCAAAAGTACTAATACCACACTGTGAAAATACTCCACTACAAGAAAAAGTCATGCTTTCAAAACTTTAAGTAAGTAATTAAGTATGTACAGTAAGTATTATCAGCAAAATTACTAGGTACTTGAATTTAATGTTACAACGTAGAAATGCTAACATGCTAAACATGAGGATACTAAGTGAAGGAGGTGGAACTCGACTTCCCATGAATCATCAGTTGTGTTTACAGTCGTGTCTGCTGGCTGGAGAACAAACTATCCTGCAGTTCAACTTTTTTACTTTAAGAGCTGCTAATCTGTCTTCACCCTGCCATTATGGAGACACACATACTGTTTACTGGGAGCTCAGTCTGACCATATATAATATAATATAACAATATAATAATAATATATTATCACTGTCAGAATGTAAACCAACATTCAGCTGTGTTTACAAAAAACAATGATTCATGTGTTTCTTACCTGTGAGTTCCTGTTAACGTCCTGCTGTCTGCTCACTTTCACCAGCTTGTTTACTGAGATCTGACTGTGTGTGTGTGTGTGTGTGTGTGTGTGTGTGTGTGTGTGTGTGTGTGTGTGTGTGTGTGTGTGTGTGTGTCTGTTTGTGTGTGTGTGTGTGTGTGTGTGTGTACATGCTATTTTTACCAGCTGAGATGTGACCCCTGCCGTGTGTCACATGATTCTGCTGCCTCACATACAGTACAAGCATTTATCTGGATCACTGACATCATCTTCTTTTTTTGTGTAAAACTCCATTAAAACAGGTAATGTAATGGCATAAAGACACTTCTCATTTCTGTTGGTGTCATCATATCTTTAACGGAGTTACACAGTTTTAATTGAGTTTCATCATTAAATTCAGATTTATCAGCCAGTGCACACATTAGATTTGTACTTCTATTCTAAAGCAGCAGTGGTGGAAGAAGTACTCAGATCTTTTACTTCGGTAAAACTAGTAATACCACAGTGTAGAAATACTCTGTTACAAGTCAAAGTACATAAGTAGTAGTTAAAGTACCAAAAATAAAAGTATTCATTATGCAAAATAATATATATTATATTATTGTATTATAATAATTGATGCATAAATTAGTTTCTCACTTTAATGTTGCAGCTGGTAAAGATGAAGCTCATTTTAATTAATTGTTATACTACTGGGTAGTTAAATCTATAAGTATAGGCTTCATCATTATTTATTAGTTGATTATATTTTGTTTTTAATAAACTAAATCTGTAAAGTAACAAAAGATATCAGAAAGAATGTAGTGCAGTAAACAGTATAAAGTGGCATTAAATGGAAATACAACTACCTCAAAATTGTACTTAAGTATACAGTACTGGAGTAAATGTACTTGCCCCTGGGTTTCCGTGCTAGTTATTTCAGTTAGTGTGTTGTTATTTAACATTAATGTATTTAGGTATATGCAACACGTGAGTACAATATATAAACTTTTACAGACAAGACCTTGAGTAAAAATATACAGAAGACCTTAAAACTCTCATCGTTACAGCTTTTAGGTGAACATGTTCCCAGATAAATGTGCATTCAATCAAATTATCACTAACTTATTTCTACACAGTGAATCATGGGACCTTCATGGCCCTGAGAGTTCCCGCTTTGTGCCAGTATTGTCCTTAGAGCTGCACCTGCAAGTCAAAGTTTGATTTCCAAACATTAACTCAAAATTTAGGGTTAGGGGGGGTTAACTTTAAAAGAATGTCCTAAAAGGCCACCGTACAGAGGATTAGATTTATTCATTACAACACAACCTTTCCTCTTGCAGCTCCATTAGGACAATCTTAAAAAATTTTACCCTAAAAGTTGTTTAAGGCCTAAAACAGAATATTTGTTTCTGGACTTGAACTCAGAGATTTGCTTCTGAACTTTTTCCTAAATCTATAGATGATACTGGGACTGGTTAACAATATCAGCGACACAAAGACAAGCAGTTCAGATGGTTTGATGATTTTTTTTTTTTTTTTAAATCTACTGGGATTCATTATTTTTTTTTTAGGATTCAACGTTCCAAATATCACATTAGATATTTGTACAAGTACAAAAAGCATCCAAACAGCTGTGAGTGAAACAGTTGGTGCTTCTTCCATAAATATTGTCTGCATGACATTTACAGTCAACGAAATGTAAAGACGTGCACAACACGTGTGCTCACCTTCTTTAAATACATGCACACACACTGACGGTATGTTAAGCTGTACCACAAACAGGAGCTGCAGTAGTATCAGTAGCAGGAAGAGTACAGTTTACATAACATTGTGATATTGTGATACAAGATTACTTATCTGCCATTTGGTTCATTATATATAATAATGTTATCTTTAAAGAAATGTAAAAAAAAAAAAAAAAGACTTATTTTTGAGTTATTTTGTGAGTTTATTTGAGTTTACCCATAACAGTGAGTCGTGGTTATAAATATTTTATTTTGAAAATGTTTCATGAAGCATTGGTGATGGAGGAAGTATTCAGATCCTTTACTTAAGTAAAAGTAATTCATGCCCACACTGTAAAAATACAGTGTTACAGTAAAAGTGTTATACTTTAGCAATTGTTTTAACTGGACCCACAGACACAGGAGACAGGAGTTGGTTGAAAACCGTTTTAATGTCAAAGAGAGTTGCAGGTGATCCAAACAGAAAAGGATTATTGATAAGTAGATTGATTGACTTCTTCCTGAGTCTCTTGTTGGCTCTTGCTGCGTTCATGCCACCTGGGAATAACAGGGACCGCCCCCGTGATTACATTGTTTTTCCTACTGCCAGCGTTCACGGTCGGGATGCTTGTTCTTCTTCTTCTGTTATATTGGCGTTTGGCATAACAACTTGTTGCATGACTGCCACCAACGGTTGGTCGTAGCCTAGAGCATCAGGTGTGTGAAAACATGGAGGCCACAATAACAAAAGATTTGCTGCTGTTTTCTTATGCAAGCATACAAACAGCACATGGACAGGTGTTTTTTTGTGTTATCTGCAGGACGACGGACAGGAAAGGACACGGATAAGGTGTTGTTTTTTTATACATGGGCCTATTTATGAATAATTTAAAACATGTTATGTTACTTGGCAGAGGCATTTGTCCACAATGAACAGTTTATTGTCATTGAAATATGTTCAGTGAACCAAAGTCGTCTACATCAAACGTCAGTTGTCAACAGCGTGCCACCAACTGGGAAACTCGGTTAGCAAAATCTAGCCCGAGTTTCCCACCTCTGATTCCCACAGGAAGTGACGTAAATGATGACGTTTTCACTTGGAAAAATGTGAAATATGAACGCAGCACAAGTTGCACCTGTTTGGGCAGGACAAATGAAACCTTTATCATTCTTTTTATTGGTAGAAAAGATTTGTGATGTAATAAATTCCCCTCTAAGCTACGGCCCACCTTCCACCTGGGCAGAGGTCCAATCAGCAAGAATAACTGAAATCACCTGTGTGGGTGTTCAGAGGCTTTCCGTGCGTTCATGGGCATCGGAAAAACATTTTTTCCCACTGAAAACGTCATAATTCACGTCACTTCATCTGGGAATCAGAGTTGGGAAACTGGGGCTAGGTTTTGCTAACAGAGTTTCCCAGTTGGTGACGCGTTGTTGACAATGACGTACAGAAACATGGCCGACGATCGTTCAAATGTGTCGGCATTTTCCTAAATATAGAAAATTCACGCATGCATGGAATATATTTTACCAACGTCCACAATGTGCTATCGATTTAGGTTGTAGTCGTCCCTTGGTTTCAACAGAGTAACTTAAATTA
Organism: Sander vitreus; assembly: GCF_031162955.1. NCBI lineage: Eukaryota > Metazoa > Chordata > Actinopteri > Perciformes > Percidae > Sander > Sander vitreus. The sequence continues at coordinate 12,944,613 of NC_135859.1, read as the reverse complement.
GTTATAAAAGTTGTGTGCTATTGCCAGTAACAAGTAAACCAATTCAAGTCAAGTAGGCGCTCGCATAAGAAAACAAAAATCTTTGTTATTGTGGCCTCCATGTTTTCACACACCTGATACAGTTGGTGGTAGTCATGAAACAAGTTGTTATGCCAAAACGTCAATATAACAGAAGAAGAACACGCATAGACAGTGATGCACATGAACGCTGGCAGTCGGAAAAACAATGTAATCACGGGGGGCGGTCCCTGATATTCCCAGGTGGCATGAACGCACCATTTAAATGTGGCATGAACGCACCATTTAAATGTGGCATGAACGCACCATTTAAATGTGGCTGGCCGCAGGTGTGTGGAGCAGCAGGTGTGATGAGTTTGGCTGAGTAGCAGAATGTAGGTCAGCCACACCCAGCCTCAGACACACAGACAGGGGACGACACAAACACAACAGGAAGGGAGGGGGGGGAACTGGAGAAACAAGGGGGAAATAGACAAAGTAGGCCAACTGCAGATTCTAACCAAAAGTCCTCAATTGGAAATGTTCCTTCAGTAAAAGTAAGCCTATGTAAGTATAATCGTGAAAATGTAGTTAAAGTATTGTGTGACTGCTATACTATTATATATCATTAGATTATTACTCATGCATTAATGTAAAAGCAGGATTTTACTGTTGAAGTTGGTTGAGGTGAAGCTCATTTTGAACCTGCATTACAATTATCAACATTATTACAAGAAAAAACATGATAGACAAATGTCAAAATAGTTTCACAATAACTTTCTAATGGACTAATGGTTTCAGCTGTACTTGTATAAACTGTTGGAGTTTAATTAATAACGAAACATGTTTTATAAACTCTTCACGTTTTGTGTGTAAAAGCTTAATTTGTGAAGTAACTAAATCTATCAGATAAATGTAGTAAATTAGATGTAAAGGAGTATAAGAAAATACTCAAGTATAGTGCAAGTACTTCAAAGTTGTACAGTACTTGAGTAAATGTACTTACTGTAGTTACATTCCACCACTGCAAAGGGATTTTATGTATCTATCACTAGAGCAGAGTGACAACACAAAAGAAGAGCAACACGTGTGCAGTTTGCTGTATCTCTACTCTCATATGTTGATTCATCCATGTCCTTTATTTATCTTTAAGGATTGCATGGTTATATTCCTTGATATGTTATATTTTCCATACTGGTAGATCATGCTGGCTGTTACTGCCTCCTGTGTTATCTTCCAGATCCACCAGTGGTCTCTGCTGAGTCTCTGCAGCCGCCTGCAATCAGCCTGAGGGATCGGTCCAAATAAAAGCTTATGGTGCCTCCAGTGGTGGAAAGTAACTAGTAGGCTGCATTTACTCAAGTACTGTACTTAAGCACAATTTTGAGCTACTTGTACTTGTTCAATCTTAAGTTTTTCTGCTACTTTATACATCTACTCCACTACATCTTAAAGGTAAATATTGCACTTTTTACTGTACTACATTTATTTAACTGCTATACTTACTTTGAGTTTACTCACAAACCATGAGATCAATTTATTAAATCTGATGCATTGTTACAGATTGAAGGCCCCACAGACTCTCTCAGGTGTTTTCAGTTATGTGGCTGATTAGACCAATCAGGTTGAAGCTCTGCTGGGATTTATGTGAGGTCATCACGTACTTATGTCTCAGCAGGAACTTGAAAAACGTGTCCATGCATTTATCTTTAGTAGACTCGGCTACTGTAACGGTGTCTTTAGGTCTCCCTAAAAAATCTATCAGACATCTGCAGCTGATTGAGAACGCTGCTGCTCGAGTCCTCACTAACACCAAGAAAGTGGATCACATCACTCCAGTTGTGAAGTCTGAGAAGACTTGATTTCAAAACACTACTGTTGGTTTATGAAGCACTGAATGGGTTAGGGCCAAAATACATGTCTGATCTATTGCTATATTATGAACCATCCAGACTTTTCAGGTCGTCACTGCACCGTAACTTTTATTACTGTATTATCTTTTTTGATTTTAGCTTGTTTCTACTTTCTATTCTCTTTAGAAAGTAAAGGTTTTGTCCTTTTTACTGTTTTTAATTGCTCATTAATGTTTTACTTAAAGCACTTTAAATTGCCTTGTTGCAAAAAGTTGCTATATAAATAAAGTTGCTTTGCCTTATAAGAATAATAGTAAAAATCGAACAGAAGAGCCCGTGAAGTCCTGGAAAAAATGTTTTATCTTGTTGAACACGATAATAACTTTATTTTTACTTTACTTTATTCTATAAATGATTATCTTGTGTACATATGGTAAAATATATATATCATCTTTCGGGAACCTTTAGGGCTCCATAACTAAACATTCTAAAAGGGAACATTTTGCATATTGAGTACTTTTACTTTTCATACTTTAAGTACATTTTAAAACATATTTTTATTCTCCTCTGCTGGATAAATAAAGTTATTTACATGTTTACGCAATCTTTATATTCCTTGATTTAGTATGTTTACATACGAATGAATAATTTAACAAATAAAGTAATGACATTTTTAATATTGTGTCCTGCCCATACTATAACTACGCCTAGAATAGTACCTCTCAGCTGTGACACTAAATATCTTTGGCTTCTATAAACAAGATGTAACATGATTCAGGATGTCTGTACGATGTGCACATACTATATGTCCTTCATTTTGGTTTTGATGCCACATTTCTTTAAACTTCAATAACAGCACAAATTATTCCAGTTGATATATACGTCTCCTCTGAAGCTCTTTTGTCTGTGGAGAACTGTGTGACATACGGTCTTTGGTGTTTTTAGCCCCCAAGTCTCCTCCCAGGCAGCACGGCAATGGTTATGTTTAGGGTTAAGGTTAGGGTTAGCTGCCTGGAAGGCACCGTTGGAGGCAAAAAACACCATCGAGCGTGACATACTCCACAAGAGTTCTTCTGTCCTGATACTGCCCCCTGTGCTACCTTCCAGACCCACCAGAGGCCTCTACCTGCCTTCCTGAGAGCTGAGTCGCTGCACCTGCCTGCAATCGTCTTATCAGCACGAATGATATAAGAGTTTCTCTGCTTCAGGTTCACGCTCTTCACTTTGACTTCCTGTCCTGTCTGAGCTTTTTGTCTTTGATCTTCTTCAGTTAATATTCAGTGTTTTGCTGTATGTTTGGTTTCTGCCTGTTGACCTAAGAAGCTTACTGTCTGATACAGTAGTGGAAGGAACTAAGTACATTTGCTCAAGTACTGCACCTAAGTACAATTTTGAGGTACTTTACGCTAACTGCTGATTTGATTTTACACACAAAAAATCTGATTAACTTATTAAATTCACACGGGACATGAACAGTGGTCTCCTGAGTAAAAGTCCTGTGTTGTTGATCAATCCATCAACAAAATACTCAAAATGTAATTGAGAATTCAGTTTAGTTGTAAGGGAGAAACTTGAAGGTTCCATAATTCAACACTGTGAAAGGGGCCAGTTTGCAAAGTGTCCACTGCTACTTTTGATACTTTATAACGTTAATCAGTGAGCTTCCTGTCGTTCAGTGTGGTTGTTTTAAGAGTCACATACCAGCAGCCGTGTGACAGACGGCTGTTTGTATTTGTGTGTGTGTGTGTATTTGCTTCACACCCTGGGGCAGCATCATATCACACCCCGAGAGGGTTGAAATGTCAAACACGTTATTACCCAACTGACACACACACACGCTCTCTCGTAAAGTGTGTTCTGAAGTTCATGACATAATTGTAAAAGCAGATCACTTTCTGTTTCTACACACATGTCATACCTTCATGGTCTACAGGATATATATGTCTGCAACACACTCATACACGCACAAACCCAACACGTGTGTGTTATTTTTCTTTAATGATTCAGGATGTAACAGCTGTCAGGGAGCAGACTGAGTGCTGACTGTGTGTGTGCGTGCGTGCGTGCGTGTGTGTCATCACTCTTGTGCTCTTGAGCTGTCTACAATCATGTCAACAGTTGACATGGAAATCTAAACATCCGCATTTGAATTTTTTTCATTCGTGTGCACAGACAATAAGAATAGGAACAATCACATCACATGAAGATCATGTGATGTGACTGAAAGATCAGAAAAGAACAGTTACAAAACAGACCTTGAGGTGCATTAACCCAATATTAAAGTGTTGGATTATCTTCAAGTTTCACCTCTGTAGGCTGATTTTCATAGAAATGAACTGTAATCAATGTAAAAACTGATGGAAAATCATCAGCAGTGATATTAAAAGCACATCATTTGCTGTCAATGGCCTAAAACACGGTATAACCCTTTAAAGAGTGATGAGAGGTCTGCAGTTAGTGTGATGTCTTCAGCTCATTCTGTGGTTTCTGTAAACTTTAACGAGCGGCCTGTATTCACAGCTGAGACTCCACACTGATGCTAAAGCCAAACTCACTGTCTGAGTCCTCCACAGACTCCAAATAGATGCAGCAGGCACCCAAGATATTGTCTTTTTAATTTCACACATTTTTCTTCCTTGTCAAAAACTCAACATAACCCAGAATGCAACTCTCCCTTTGACAGCTGTGTGTGAGATTGGCGTGTGTTATGCCAGGAGCAGCCAACGTAGCCTCGAGCAGAGATAAGCAGCGGGCTACAGAGGTCTCACTTCTTTCCCAACTGCACACCTCCAGATTTTTTTTTAATTTTCAAACTCTTGGTCCTCAACCAACACTGACTCAGGTGACACTCGAGGACATTTATCAGACAACTCTCTCCTGCTGCTGTCCTGCTCTGTGGCCTGAGGTCTTCAGATTTTTGTTGTTAATTTTACTTTATTTGAGACTGTGTGACAGTTTTTCTTTAGTTTCTAGAGGATTTGGTATTTTTAGGTTTTCTGTTCATTCATTGTGTTTGAGTTTTCTGTGCCCCTGTACCCCCACCAGTACGTCGTCTGTTGTACACCGGTTTTGTGTCTACCCGCGTCAGCCTGCCTTTAGCTGAATCTCAGTTCTCTTAAATTGCATCCACGGTTCCTTCAATTGCTTTCCTTCATGGGAAATCACGGGAAGAGAGAGGGAACGAGGAAACGTGTTTTAGAGGGAGGAGACCTGGGCCGCATCTCATAACCCTTAAATTGCCTCCTCGAGTCGTCCACTTGCTTCCTTTCCTCGCGTCTTAGTCCCTCCCACCGAGGAGGCAAGGGTGAGACGCGAGGAAATCATGGGAGAAGAGAGGCAACGAGGAAATGTCTTAGAGTGATGAGATGTCCTTTCCTCTGAAGTGTCACGTGAATTTGTCAGCTGTATGGGCGGAGTCAGCAACGGCTTTCAGCTGCACAGCTTCCAAGAAGGCTGCTTTCGTGTATCCTGGCTAATAGCTCCTTAATCCTTGATCCTCGGCAGGCATAAAAGCTTTGAGATGACCTTCAGGAAGGAGGGCCAGAACAACTTCCAGTTCAAGCGAGGAGCTATAAAAAAGAAAAAGTGAGATTCATCTTTTGTGTTCCCAGTCCTCGTTGTCTTGTTACCACTGTCATGATCCTGGGTTTTGTTTAGTTTCCTGTTTTATTTTGTAAAATAATATTTGCTCATATTATGCTCATTTTCAGGTTCATAATTGTATTTAGAGGTTTTACCAGAATAGGTTTATGTAGTTTCATTTTCAAAAAACACCATATTTTTGTTGTACTGCACATTGCTGCAGCTCCTCTTTTCACCCTGTGTGTTGAGTTCTCCGTTTTAGCTACAGAGTGAGACATCACACTTCTGTTCCATCTTTGTTGGGAGTCGCACACGTGCAGTAGCTAGGTAAGGACTACTACCCAGTCAGAAGCAGAGTATGAGGGCGTGCTACGCTAGCAGCTAGGCGAGCATTATAACGTGTGTTACAAAGTGACGCACGTTCGTCCCGGAAGTAAAGGCTGGACTACAATAGAGCTGTTTGGAGCAGTTTGTGAACAGTGTTTTCTGTTGGAGATGGTAAGTCCCTTTGGGGTGGACTTTGGGCTTTTTCACTTTGTAAACCTATAACGTGCACAAAAAAGATAAATAACACAACGTCATTTTCGGTGCCTAAAACGTAACTTTCAACACCGCATTATGCTCACTTTTCCTTGCCTAAACTAAATCGTATTCTCCACCAAAATGACCAGCAGCTTACGGTGCTCTTTACCCAACTCACAGTCACCTATTCTCTGAACCACCAACTACCGCTGACCTGATGGAGCACCATGCGGCGCACCGTAGTTGGTGTCGCAGAGCTCTGTAGCGGCTTAAACAGCTAGCAACTGCCACTCTGTAGCACGGAGCTCTGTAGCCGATGTCACGTGACCAGCCAGTGGTCTCCTAGTTTTCGTATATCATACGTTTTAGTGTGATAACTTTTCGTACGTTATCCTACGAACCCATTCGTGAGAATGCGTTGATCTCCAGATGTGTTGATTTTGAAGGTTTGTGATAAACTAAAGGATAAAGTGTTCCTTTATGCTTTGAGATAATTCCCCTACTTCTTTAGCTAAATGAAGTCTTTAAAAAGCCTCTTGGTTTAGCTTGAAATAGCATCGTCACAAAGCTGAAAAAGGGCTGTTTTTCTGACTCAATGAAGAGTTGACCTTTTTAGAGATACGTGGTTCTCACAGGACAGCAACGCTACAAAACATATGATCTTATAGAAAATGATGCATTGCTGTAGATTAAATTACCTAACAATATATAAAGGAGTTAAAATTGGCACAACCTTAAACATCTACAGCAGTAAAATACAACAGACATTTAACGCAGCACTAATATTAATGCACAAACATCAGATATAATGGGAAACACTGACAAGAAGCATTTTACTGCACAATTAATGCTTTTACCTTAAATACTTTAAGTACATTTTGATGAAATACTTTTACTTCGATAAGCTTTTCACTGCAGGATTTATACTTTTAGTGGAGTAGTTTAACAGTGTGGTATTAGTACTTTTACTGCAGTAAAAAATCGGAATTCTTCTTCTACCACGGCTCCATTGTGTCAGTAGTCCTTACAAACTACTTCATACTACCTTATAAATACTACAAACCGCTTCATCGGCCAATCAGAAGTGAGACTTGAACCAAGTCGGGAAATAAAAAACTGCTTCTATAAATAAGTTAATTCACACCTCTGAGCTCTCCCTCCATCCTCCGCCTGTCTCTCTCTCCATCACTCCTTCACATTTCTCTCACTCCCTGTGTGTCCCTGAAGACCAGTTATATTCCAGTACTGTGAGCTCACTGGGAGAGAGATGGGCAAGAGAGCATCAGACAGAACAGAGAGAGAGGAAAACATGAATATGTTTACTGACAAATTTACAGGCTGATGGGAGTTTCACATGTAAAACATTTTTTTGTTGAGTGGGGAGGGACACACACACCCACCCACACACACACACACACACACACACACACACACACACACACACACACACACACACACACACACACACACACTAATATAAACAGCATTCTGTCATAACCCACCCTGTGAGGCTGGCGGACGCTCAGTTGAAGTTCTGAAGGTTTGTGTGTTTTTTTGTCAGTAAATCTAAAATATTTCATATCAAATGTCATTATCTTTTAGTGTTTTGAGGTTATTTATTCAAAGAAATGTATTTACTCTGTTGTTAGTAGTTACTGGTTTATTTTTAGTCAATAACTTCATAACGTCCATAACAGCTTTAAGTATGAAACCAATTAGAAGAATTAAAACTTTTTACAGTCTAGCATCGGGTACAGTTCAATCTGCAGCTGTGCCGAGGTATTATGTTTGGATGGATTTAACGGCACATTATTGGGATTCAGGTTTGTTGGAGAGTTTTGTATGACCATCATTTCTGATAATTTAACTGCCTGTAAAATAATGCAAAACTGTTTTGAAAAGTAAAGAAGGTAAGAATAGTAGCAACATTGTAATATCATTAGTATCAGTGGTGGAAAGTAACTCAAATGTACTTACCTACTGTAGAGTAGTACAGTTCTGAGGTACTTAATGTGATTTGTTTTCATTTTCTTGTATGTTTAATTGCCAAACCAAAGTCGCTAAAATTAGCTGGTTAATAATAAAATAACGTATACATCAGAAGTAACACAATATTATATGTATGCAGTGAAAGGGGTTAATCTGCCCAATGAATATTTTTTATTTAATATACTTTAAGAACAATTTAATGCTAGTACATCTCCACAATTTTGTAGTAGTAATTTTACTTGTAATGGTGTGGTATGTCGAATTTCATGCACTACGCAAGTCAGTACATAGTATAAAAAGTATACTGCTTGCTAGTGTACTAATGGAAGTGCACGGTTTGAGACACACTTTTACTTTAGTAGTGGATCTGAGTACTTCATCACCTCTCGTATTATTCGCACCTCTCGCAGTACTACCAGTATTGCCATAATCTCAGTACAATAAAGCTTTGCAGTTAACTGCATGTTAAAGGGCAACTAAACACCAGCTGAAGGTCTTATAGGGTGTGGTCAGTACTGTAGGGAATTGTGTCTAAAATAAGGCCCTAAGACCTGTCAAATCTGACTCCGGTTTATTAATTCCCGCGCCTTTTTTCATCGGACTTAAGTTTACCAGAACACAAGGATCAATCTGAGACGAAGAGTTCAGTTAAACACGTTTACTAAGGTCCAGCATTTAAATCACAACACACGTGTGGATTCACAAAATGACATTAAGTTTCAAAGTCTCTGTCAAATTATGAACACCGTCTAGCCCAAATCCTCATCTCTTATCGTCTTTGCTTGAAGGCGTTGCTCTCCTCTCACCGGGCAGTTTTTTTCCAGCTCTTACACACAAACACACACACAAAAGCTCATACATGCTTAAAAGGAAGAAAAACCTGACATCCTTGGATACGTACATGTAAACAAAATGATATAGTACACACAGAGGCACACATACCGATAGCCACACACACACACACACACACACACACACACACACACACACACACACACACAGTTCTGTTATACTAACGGTGTGGACAATGATCTAACCATTCCTTATAAGGCCTGTCTGGTGCCACTTATTCTGAGCTGTAGGATAAGAACACACACACAAAAGCCTTCCCCTACACTTTCCTGAACAAGTCTATACATGGTGCAAGGAATACATCTTTAATACTAAAAATAACACATCTAGATTATAGAAATATTTCTACAGTACGCTGTGACATCACTGTTATGTACAGGTGCAACAGACTTTAACCCTGTGGGCAGTGGAACAAAGCCATTCAGCTCGGTGTGAAGTTACTCTTTAATTAGTCTCTCACTGCCAGACCTATCTCCACAGCACTGTGGAGTAAGGTCTGGCTACACCATAGATACACTCTAGGATAGGAGGAAAAAACACTCTGAGTTGTTTGCATTTCTTTAATCCAATCACAATCGTCTTGGTTAAGCTCCGGATGCAGCGGCGGTGGCAAAGCAAAATAGTCTCTGGAAGGAACTGGTTTTGGTGGAACATTTTAGATATTTAATATTAAGGAAGTATTTCATGAAGTTAAATGTTCACACAATACAGTAACGTGAGCTATATAAACTAGCTGGATACATGGTGAAACGTTAATTTGTTCTTAGCAGTGCATCGCCGTGTGTGTTTAGTCCATAGCAATCCCCACCAATCGGTCCCAGAACATCCCAGTTAGATAAATGCCATAAACATATTCTTTGTACTGAACCACCACAGAACCAAGCAGGCGTGCTTTGATGCACAATCCAAATTTTCTTAAAAACTTGCCATTTTCAGCGTGTGGCTTGCTGGCTCAGTGTTTGTTGTTGTTTACCGAAGCGAACAGAGTTTGAGAAGGGTAACACACAGAGAGCGGAAGGTGAGGGGCATAGCTTGACATCCGGCGCATGAGCCACGTGCCGGGTGTCAGGCTTTGTCCCGGAAATGTACTTCCGTTGATCCAGACTGCTCTTTAATCAAAGCATCAGTACAATTAGTGTTGTGTTGTTGCAGATGAACTTGGCTCTGGTCCACGACAGACTGCACATTAAGACGTTCTGGGAGAAGAAGATTAACACTGAATGTCAACATGTTGAGAGCGAAGAGCAGAGAAAGAACAAGAGCGCACTGGAAAAGTAAGAAACAACTCAGTTACACACAGAGTTATACAACCTACTGTAAACAACCTCCAACTGTAATAGTCTCAATGTAGTAAAGTAGCAATAGTAAAACTAAAAATACTCATAATGCTGGGCCCCCTGTGATTGCTTTACTGTTAGTGTCAGTGTTGTTACTGATGTGTTCATGTGTGATTAGCGACTAGATTAGTGTAAACGGGCAACATGATGCATTGTGATCCGATCACTGAAACAACTTGCCGAGGTGGTCTGAGATGCATTCGACCACATATCTTTTGTAGTGTAAACGGTAACGTGTCCTGATGCGGCCCCGACAAGGACATAACAGGAAAATTGTTGGATTATGCTGACAGCGATATCTCCCACCTAAAGGCTAACCAACTGGTGCACACCTACAAGCTCACCTCCCAGGCTTTGATCCAGAAGGAGAACCTATTCTGGGCAAAGTGTCTCTTTCCTGAAGATCTATGGAGGTCCTTGAATGTGGCACCTGTGATCAAGCTGAATGTGGTTTGAGTTGTCTTGGACACGTGGCCGCCTGGCAAATAGACACATCTAAAAACAGACGCTCTCATTACAAACAGCCTCTCGTCTCTCAGCGAGCTGGAGGACATACCAGGCCAAACACTCGACCCTGCAGATAGTCTGGTTGTTAAAGGTCTCAGTAATGATGATCAGTAACGACCAGAAACCTGAACTCACCTCGTAAACCCGTAGACTGACAGAAAATACACAACCTTCAATCGTTTTACAAGCTTAATTTGTAAAGAGGGAGGTCACGGAGCGCAGGCGGGGGGTGGATCCGGCGACTCAAAACGGGGGTTGGAGGTAACGGATAAAAAAAAAAAAAATTATACTGCCTACGTAGCTTCTCTGACTAAAAAAAACCTAAACAGCCCTGTGTGTACATCAGGGCAATGTTTATTTTTATTTCAGAACATGCACTGCATCGGTGCAAAACGTAAAAAATAAAAATAAAAAAAAATACACTGCAACAATCGTCACAAGCAGCAATTATCCATCAGACTATTAAATTAACCAAAAAACCCACCGTGGTCTCCACATTCTTGATCGGCTGAAACGGTTTTTGCTTGTTTGGGATCCGACCGGCCAGCATATTTGAAAAAGTTAAGCAAACTTTGTTGTCTTTTTGACATTTTTCCCCTGAGTGAAACGAGGCTAACAGCAATCTCAACCAGCACGACTGCCTGTGTCACTTGAATGCAGCGCCGCGCTGTTGAAGATTTTTCATGGTGACACAGGAGCTGCCAGATCCAATAAAAAAGGTTCCGGATCCTACGTCGGAGGTGCCGGAACATGTTCCTGCGTGTTCCGGCTCAAATTAAGCCCTGATTATAAGATGTGGCACATACAAAGTCAATGCAAAGACGTGAATAGACGCAAATTCACACCGGGCGACACATCATTCACGTGATGCTGTGTCGCAAAATCTTATCAGCGTTTAGATTCTCCTGCTGAAGGTGCTTCTCACGTAGATTAAATTGCCTCCTCGACTCCTCCACTTGCCTCCCTTCCTCGCGTCTTAGTCCCTCCCACCGAGGAGGCACGGGAGAGACTCGAGGAAATCTTCGAAGAAGAGAGACAACGAGGAAATGTGTTTTAGAGTGATGAGACGGCCTTTCCTCTGAAGCATCACATGAATTTGTCAGCTGTTTGTGCGAGGAGTTAGCAACTGCTTCAGCTGCACGGCTTCCGGGAAGGCTGCTCTCGTGTATCCTCGGCTATAGCTCCTCGATGATCCCTCCTCGATGCTCGCTCCTCGGTCTTCGGGTCAGAAATAAGAGCTTTGAGACGGACTTCACCAAGGAGGGACGGAACAACTTCCGGTTCAGCTGAGGACCGAGGAGTCGATGACCTATCAAATAAGGGTGATGAGATTCAGCCCTGCTGTCCAACATTGTTGAACTGTTAAATTGAGGAACCAATTATTGTAGCCATGTGGGCAGGCGGAAAAATCTATTGGGGCTTATGCTTCATTTACTTGATCCTCGGATGGTCCCATTTCCCGAGTTGGGAAGTCGTTTTTCGGCTTGGGTGTTTTCATTAGCTCTATGTCAGAATATAGAATAGAATAGTTTATTTGTCATTGCTTTACAGACAACGAAAACCAGTTTAGCAGCTCCGCATTGACAGCATAACACATCATTAAAAACACAAACAGTCATGCCAGGATAAAATAAATAAATAGATTTAAGTTAAAAAAGTTGCATAAGGGATTAGGGTAGATGAAAGTGCATACAGTGCTAACAGACAGACAGACAAACCGGCAACACGCACAAACAGAACAGTCCCAGGTGTGATAGCAGTTCTTTTTCAGTGGCCATTTGGGGTTATGGATTTGACAGCTTGTGTATAGAAGCTGTTTTTTAACCTGTTTGATTTGGACTTGATGTTCCTGAATCTCCTACCAGAGGGTAGTGGAGAGAACAGAGAGTGACCAGGGTGTGTAATGTCCTTGAAGATACAATTGGCTTTCTTCTGCAGTCTACCATTGTAGATGTCTGTGAGTGAAGGCAATGGTGCAGGTCCTTCCTATTTTCTGTGCAGCTGGAGAACCACACATTGAAGCAATAGGTTAGTATGCTCTCTATCACTGAGCGGTAGAAGTTGGTCAGCAGTTGGAGAGGGAGGTGAGTGAGTTTTAGCTTCCTTAGGAAGTAGAGCCTCTGTTGTGCCTTTGCCACCTGGTGAGAGATGTGCGTAGTCCAGGTGAAGTCAGCCGAGATGTGCACACCAAGGAATTTAAAGCTCTCCACCCTCTCTACTTTCTCTCCATGAATGGAGAGGGCAGAGTGCTCAGTGCGCCTTGATCTCCTAAAGTCCATTATGATTTCTTTGGTTTTGGAAGTGTTTAAGTCCAGGTTATTTTGAAGACACCAGTTAGTCAAGTTCTGAACTTCCTCTCTGTAGGCTGCCTCATTGTTGTTAGATATCAAGCCTAGTATGGTGGTGTCATCAGCGAATTTGACAATGGTGTTATTGGGGTGAATAGGAGAGCAGTCATGTGTAAATATGGAATAAAGTAGGGGGCTGAGGACACAGCCCTGGGGTGTGCCTGTGTTGAGTATGCGGGTAGATGATGAATGCTTCCCCATCCGTACATTCTGTGGTCTGTTTCTGAGGAAGTCCTAGATCCACATGCACAGTGAACTGCCCAGGCCAAGGTTACTCAGTTTCTGTGGAATGACAGTATTGAAAGCGGAGCTAAAATCCATAAACAGCATCCTTACATAGGTGTTGTCATTGTCTAAGTGTCAAAGTGTCTAAGTGTGTGAGGGCTGTGCGAAGGGCTCAATGGTGTTTTAAGCCTCCAACGTCGCCTTCCAGGCAGCTAACCCTAATGCCATATTTGATGTTGGAGAGGATGAGTCTCTCAAAGCACTTGGTGATAACTGGTGTTAACGCAACCGGGCAGTAATCATTGAGGCACTTAACTGTGTTCTTCTTCTGCACTGGGATTATTGTTGCTGATTTCATGCAAGTGGGGACTGCAGCCTGCTGTAGCGAGAGGTTAAAAATGGTGGTAAAAAACTCTGTTAGCTGAACTGCGTAGTCCTTAAGGATTCTTCCGGTGACACCGTCTGGGCCAGCTGCCTTCCTCTGGTTAACTCCACGCAGGGCGGACCTGACCTGATGCTGGAGAGGGCAAAGGGTCTTCCTTCCTTGGTAGTGCTGGCTGGGTGCACATCGTCCTGCTCCGTTGGTCAAAACGGGAGAAGAACTGGTTCAGCGTGTCTGGAAGCATACTATCTGTGGTGTTGGTGTCTGTGAAAGTGTCATTGTAGCCAGTAAGAGTTTAAATTCCCTGCCACATTTCTTTGGAGTTGTTAGTGGAAAAGTGTTCCTCTATTTGCTGTTTGTACTTGCGCAAGGGCTCTTTGATGCCTTGTCTCAGATTATATCAAACCTCTTTGTAGGTCTGCAGGTTCCTGGATCTGAAGGCCACATCTCGGGATTTGAGTAGATACCTCAGCTTGCTGTTGAACCAGGGTTTTTGATTTGGGAATATTTTAACCTGTTTTGTTACAGTCACTGTCTCACAGAAGTTTATGTATGAGAGGACAGCTAGAGTGTGTTCTTCCAAGTCTGACCCCTCTGCAAAAACTCGCCAGTCTGTGTCCTATATGAAAACAACATGAACGCTAAAAAGAAGATGTAGTGAAGATGAAGTTGTATTTTATTGCTCAGAGTTTGAACAATAGCTGTTTCAGTATTTATTTCCAGTTAGAAGCTTTAGTGATTTTGTCACAGACTTGTTGCTGGCCCAGTACATTCCCTTAAACCACTGAAATATTGATTTACCGGACTTGTTAATGGTAATAAATAACTTTTCTAACTAATCTAGATCACTACTGTACGTGGACAGCGACTAATGTTAATGGTTACAACCTAATACCATATTACAAATTAAATGTGAGCAAAAATGTATATGCAATACATGAATTAATAGTTTCTTAACATTAATCCAACATTTACTTTCATCCACCATGCTTCTGCGTAATATGACGCCAACTCCGCAAGTAGTGTAAAATTTCACTGACTTTCGGAGTCTTTAATCCGACTTAAGAGGGCTTTCCCGTGAATTTTCCCAGTCGGAACTAATTTGTTGTCCCAAAGTTTCCCTCTTTATTCCGGTTCCCTGTCTACTCCAACTGTGCCTTGTCTTGTGATTAGCTCCTAGGTTATTTTTTCATGTCAGTTCTTTGACTTTTTTGTCTGTGTGATTGTTGTGATTTCCAGTGTTGCTAATTGTGTTCAGCCTTGTCTTAGTTTGTTATACTTGTGGGAGAATAAATAGTTTGCTCCTGTTCCTGTATCCTACCTGTTGCTGTCCTGTCTGCTTTTGGGTCCAAACCCGCACACACCAGATCCACCCATCTCTCTAGCACAGTTTCTTTATTAGCCATGCTATCTGCACCACCACAGGTTCTTCTTCTGTCATCCCGTCATTACATTATGATGGGATTGTCAGGCATATGTATACATCCTCCTATTAAACCTTCACCTCTTTGCATTACACCAGCTATTAGCCCTATCCCTCCTAACTCCAGTCTTCTCCTCCTCTACCCCCCTTAACCTCACACTCACCATCTCAACCCTTCACACCTAATCCTCCTGCTATCCATTACACTGTACCCCTAATCCCCCACCTATCAATACCATGTATCTCCTAATCCTCCAGCTATCTATTACAATGTAACCCCCAACTCCACAACTATCTGCCCCCCCTCGCCGCCACTAACCCGGCTCTAGTCCCTGATAATTGTGTCTGTTATGTGTGACCTGGCCAGAGGCTGGGAAAAATTTGTTGACATTATTATCACAAAGCGATGAGTGATGGAGGCTGGCTGACACACTGAGCACAGATATATAGAGGCTGAAATTAGAAGATATTCTGTTCTAAATAACAACATTATGACTTATTTAGTAAATGTGTTGATGCAAAGTTCCCATTTGACTCTTAAACTAGGACTAAAAATACGTTTTTACTCCCTCTACTCTCAATGCAGCACAGTTTAAGTATGAGCTGCAACAATTAGTAGGTTTATTGATTAGTCCATCAGCTGAGAATTAATCGGCAACTGATTTGATGAAATGTCATAACGTGTTCTGATGCGTGAGATGAAATGTGAGGATCTTCTGCTTGTGAATATTTTGGAGTAATTTTATTACATCTCTTTTGGGCAGTTTTCCGTACTGTCTGACATTTTATAGACAAAATAAATAATCTGCATGAATCTTCCCTTCCACTGTGTCTGTCTTCAGATGTCTTGGTCAAACTCAAGAGACGATTGGCTTACAGCGGAGGGTGGTCAGCTCACCTGGGCTCTTAGTGTTCAGTTACTGTAGATTTAAAAATGCATCTTTTTCTCCCAATTTCAGCCCTCCATCCTAAAAAGCATGCTTTTCCAAAAACGTCTCCAGAATTTATCGTTTTAGGGGGAAAAGATTGCGCAACCTGGTGACAATGAGGCAGTAAAGTTGAGAAGAGATTCAGGCTTTTTTTTTTTTTTTTTTGTTCAGGGGTTTCAAGTGTGGGAAGAGACCAAAGCTACCTGGTAACCCCCCTTTAAACTGCTTTTAGAAAATGAGTCTTCTATAAAAGCTGGACCATGTTTTGACCATCTTTTATTTACTTAAGTTTAGTTCAATAAATTCAAACTAAAGTCAATCAATGCTTTTACTTTTTAGTAGATAGTCTGAGGACTCTATGGTCTGTCTGTCTGTTTTGTGTCTGCCTCTGCTGAGGTCAGGGGGCTTATCAGCAGCTAAAAGGACAAATGGAATAATCCAGAAAACTCGACAGTAAGGTGACGAAGACACAGTGAGGACAGCTGACAGTGAGGATTAGGTTACACAGCGTGTCTGTAGTCTCTTTGTCTTTTGTCTACACGTTTGCAATTTTTATCTGCCGCATGCATGCTTACACGCAGAGTGATGGTGTATATTTGATTGATCGTGAAATAAAAGAGTGAAGTGAAACGCTGATGTGACAGTGATAATACCACAGCTGTCACCAAGATACCAGATCTGCCTTGACTAATAAAGGGCCTGACACACCAAGCAGACGGCCAACAACTAGTGGCAACGAAGGCCAACTGTGGCATTGCCGCACGTCGCCTTTATCTTGGCCAAAACATTTAAATAGAACAATTGTTTTAGATGTGATACTGAAACAAAGACCTAAAACTATGAGGACCGAAAACACTGTAAGGACAGAAACACTGCGAGAAAAGAAAAGAAACACCTTATTTTGACTCACCTCCTTTGTGTTTCTGCAGGCTGTTAAATAAAAGGTATACAACATCTGTGTTTGAAGCTGCTGAACACAAGTAAAGAAAACCTTCCTCTGTGTGTTTCCAGGCTGAGGGCGGAGTGGCTGGTCCGCCTGGAAAACAGAACCAAACACCTGAAGAACCTCGACAAGTACGCCAGCAAGGTCAAGGTGGAGAACTCTACTGACCAGACAGGAGCTCAAACAAACAGGGATGAAGAAGATAAACTGTGACTTCATAATATTAAGAGCAATAAAGTGACTTTTTGGCAAATAACAACTTTGATTCTTTTGTATTGAAGTCTGTAGAATTTAATCTTTTGTTTGCCAGAATTCGGATATTGTGTGCACATAATAATAAAAATAAGGGTAAAAATCCTATATCTTGACAACCAGACAAAAACAGTTTGCACAGGTTTTGTTTGCTGTACAGACAATATGGTAAACGTTATCGTAAATGACACAACAGAACACACAAACAGGGCCATAGACAGGATATTATAAATACTGAGATCATGATTTTGAATTCTTTAACACCACAAAACCTTTCTGACAAATGTTTAACTAGACTAACATGATGTTCATTCATTTAATAGTTCAGTTATATTTTCTGTAAATCAGTCGTTCCCACAGTGGGTGCCTTGATTGATCACATCATTGTTCATTTTTAGTGTGCGTTTTAAAGCAACTGCAGGAACCTTTATTCTGTGTTCATTTTAACAAAATTGGTTTCCATGAGCACCACCACCTCGTGCCCTTAAGATCTTAATCTGGCTGCAATCACATGAATTTGTTTTGGAAGTGAGTGAGGGAAAGACACAACCATAAATACAATTTTTTATTGTTTTAAAGATGTGTTTGCTGGATGCATAGCATTGACGTAATGTATCTAATTTGAGGCTCTGTAAGATTAATAATTGTAATGATGTAATGATGGTGAAAAAAAAGTCAACTTTGATTTTGCCACCAACGTAAATTCATATATGCTACGTATATACACTGTATTTCATGAATAAAAGACCTTTTACATACCTGAAACCATTCTTTTCTTTTTTTTCCTCTTTGCTGATCCTGCCACAGTATCAGCCATAACAATGAAATATAACTCCTCCTCCTTCCTTTTAATTGGCTAATGCACAACTTACTGCCAAATTTTGCTTGGGAGATTGTTAAAAAAAACAAAACAAGAGAGGTTCTGGTTGCTTGTGGAAGACAGATATCCATCCACTGCGGTACTTCGCCTTAACCAACATGAGTGTGATGTGTCTCTCTCATCTCTGAAAACAACAAAACCACCTGTGGATGGATTCACACCTGTAGCTTGTTCTCTCTCCACATCAACAGCAGCCTCAGGTCATATTAAAATACCTTCAACCTGTTTTGTTTATATATAATAAATAGAAGCTCATTTTAATTTTAAAGAAAGTTAAAGAAATACATTAAACATATTTGCCTATATAAATGTATTGATTATTTTAAGTTATGTGTATCTGTAAATCTGTAGAGCACCTATTGGCTATTATTCTGAGTGATTGAGAATAATATTATTTAACCGTATATAATATAATATTGCATCTAAAACTGTTAAAACCGATAAGCATCTGTTTACATATATGCATGTTATGTATATTGGGGGTTGGGTATATAATATATAAAACAAAGAGAATAAGTGTATTTCCCAAAATATTGAAGTATTCATTTAAAGTGTTTTTTTTTCACTCTAAAGAAAGTTTAGAATATTTCTTATGAAATCAATCAGATATAACATAAGTATTTTATTGTTCTGTCGACATTAAAACGCTTCAATCCAACTGATAAATGAAATAAGACATTTACTTTTCAGAATAAAAGCTCCTTTAAGAAAAGCCAACAGTGTTCTTTTCACAATAAGAGTCCTCTTGGTGAATGATACAGTGATATAATGTGGTCAGTACAGGCTGTGCATAGGTAAAATGGAGGTGTTTTTGGTCTTCTCCAGTAGTTTCTCTTTCAGTGTTTGTTTCTGGACTTCTTGCCAGACGTATCGAGGGTTTTCTACAGGTGGAGGCTGTCCCGTCCCCGTCCACTCTACCTTTTCTCCGTCCTCGTTGCGTTGGACGTGGTCGGGCACCAGCGCCACCAGCGTGTTGAAGCACACACCGTCTGTCTTCCCGTGCTGACGCCCGTTGTGCTGCAGGCTGAAGACGCCCAGTGTGTTGACGTCTTGGTCATAATATGCTGACGGCATGGCTTCCTGCACCACCATGTTGGCCGTCCATGTCACCGCGTGAGTCTTTACCGCCGCCGCCGTGGGAAGGTGGAGCACTGGGGCTGCAGGACAGAGAGGGTAATGTAGTATGGGACAAAAAAAACTGATTTGTCTGGAAGATGAGCAAAAAACTTCTAATAAAACTTCATAGTTTTGGTACTAATAACTAACTAGCTACTTACAGAATACTTTTTGCAATATCTTACTTAAAAATATAATCATGTTTTTAATTAAACAAAAGTCCTCAAATATTAAATGTTGTCTAACAAGCCTGAGCCTACAGGCCTCAGACATGTGAGGGTGTATTTACGTCATATTGAAGTTATTGTAATTAGGATTCTAATTCGTGTTTTAACAAATACTACAATAAAAGGTCCCTATAAGTTGTTTAGTATATTATCTGTTACTTCTCTGACAAAAGAGAAATGTGAACAACATAAACTTGGTAGAAATAATGTAAGTAGCAAGTAAAAAAGCTTTTATGAAAAATTAGGGGAAAGTAGAGCCACAGACAGAAGGACCAACGGCTAATAATCGTTGTAGAAATCTTAATGGAAAACTGACACATAACTTGAGACGACAACAACAACTTTTTATTGTATTTCTTTTGGCAATAAAGAGTTAAGTGGAAAAAAAGAAACTGGACATGGAAAACACTTCAACAACTGATTTTCATCAGCAGCTCAGGCAGTGAAAATCAACCTGAAACCTGAAGGTAATTAGTTTTTCTTTTTTCTTTTGAGCAATCAGTTACCTTTGATAAGCAGGACCCAGATCTGTTCCTTAGCGTTGGTGAAGACCAGGACAAGTCTCTGCACCACGTGACGGCAGCTCAGGTCTACAGGTAACGTGACAGGATGCAGGGGATCCTGATGGTACCTGAAAGCATCACGGCGGACAGAGTCAGGGTCAGTATTCAATATATAAAAATGTGTGGGTTTTGGTAAGAACAGTCAGAGATTTAGTGAAACCCTCTTGTTCTCTCTCGTCTCCACATGTTTCAGAGGGATATCAGTTTCATCAATATGTGTTCAGGACATCTTTAGTCTAGCAGAGAGTTTAATGTCGTACTTGAGTCCGCAGTCAATGAGACGGAGAATGTCTCGTCCTCTCAGAGGGAGAGCGGACTGTCTGTCCCACCAGGAGGCCTGAAGAGACTCCTGATCTGCTGCTGACAGACTTTTTAGACTCCCACCTCAGAAACAGAGAGAAGGTTTACTTCATTAAAATCATCATACATTTAAAAAAAATACCATCTGCAGTTCTAATTTCAGGCAACACACTATCCCTGTTAGTTTCATGTATATTATGTATGTTATGTATGTATGTATTAAGACATGTAAAAATAACCTTAAAAGATCATCTTCCCCCCTCTACCTAATGTAAAAATCCAGAATCTATGAATATGTCAATATTTCTAAAGTTTAACTGCTGGACGCAAGATATCTCCTGCCCCATAAATCCTGCAGGTAAGTCCAGCTGTTAAACTGAGATTTAGGGTGAGCTCCGAGACAAACTCTGTAGAATCTTCATTCTGTACAGTGAATTTAACAACAACACAGTTTCAGGTTTTTTTAATGGAGACCGACAGAGTCAGGTTCAGTTTGGTTAATTATGTTCATGAGGGTCCTCATAAGAACAGAAGTACAAACGTGCGTGTATGTGTGACCTCTGACCTGTGACTTTAGCAAGGAAGTTGAAGCGGATCCACTGCGGTCCCTGCTCCTGGATCAGCAGCAAGGTGATTGGCTCACAGTCAAACCCCGCCTCCTCCTTCACCTGCAGATAAACAGAGCGGTAACTCAGGTAACCGGGACAAGTTTGTGTGTGTGTGTGTGTGTGTGTGTGTGTGTGTGTGCGTGTGCGTGTGTGTTTGTGTGTTGGAGATTTCACGATACCAAAAATCTAGTATTCGGTACTGATACCAACAAAAGTAAACAATACTCAATACTAAAGTCGATACCACGGTGTGTGTAAAAAAAAAAAAAAGGAAGAAAATAATAATAGCGTGTGTGTGTGCATGTGTGTGTCTCACCTCCCTCCTCAGCGCCTCCTCCAGGCTCTCCCCCACCTCCACCCTCCCTGCAGGCAGGTACCACTGCTTATAACAGTCCGTCTTTGCCTCCTGCACCATCAGCACCTCCTCCTGATGGACAACACACACACACACACACACACACACACACACACATTTTTATAGACCCAACAATTAATTAAATAATAATGCAAATAATTGGCAGATAAACTGATAATGAGGTTACCTTCTCATTGAAGATGACGGCGCAGACAATGTAGGTGACATTCTTCCTCAGAGTCGCCGGTTTGCTCTGCTCCAGGCCCACGTCACAGGCGGTGACCTCTGACCCCTGACCACATAGCAGCCTCTCCACCTGCTCCTCCACCTGCCGCCACTCCTTCTCCGTCACCTCCATGTCTGCAGGTACATGGGAAAATAAATACGCTTCTCAGACAAAATGTACGTGTAACATCTCACTTGCTTTACGCTAAAGTAGCAGAAAGCAAACAAAAGTGTTTTAATAGTGATTTGTTGTAAATATATAATTAGATGATTATTACAGTTTTTGATTTCATATTGAGCTTTTTCAGGCTGGTTTTCATTTATTTGTTGTGGGTTCATTATTTACAGTAGGATGGGTTTGTGATGCACAATAACATGAACATATCTACAACTGAATCCAACCTTTATGAAGTATATAATGTTCAGTTTTTATTGACACTGCGTTACAGAGAAGATGTTTATTTTGTAGGTTGCGGTTACTATGGTGTGTTCTGTAGAATGTTCCTGCTAGGAGTGGTGGAAGTTTGAATGAAGTGAATTATTATTTTTACCAGAGATATTAAAGAGACAAATGCCATGATGTAAACAGCAGTATGGAAAATCTTCTCTATTTCCAGAGCTTAATAAGCAGATATTAGTATTTTAATATTAGTTAACGGTCAGTATTCTTCCAGTTAACACTCGTGAATGTCATTTTACTAGCTTGCTAAGAAAAGTAATTTTTTCTATTTTAAATACATGTAATGTAACCACAATGCTATGAAAAGCTTTTTATTTTTGTTGATAACTAGCCTGACATGCAGATTAATTATTGCTTATAACTAGCTAATCATCTTTTGTCAGAGTGCTCTGACAGAAGCTAATGTTAGCTTGTCGAAAATCCGTTTTCCACTTTTGTCAAACTTCCCACCCGAAAAAGATAGATATTGTAAAATCACTCCGACAAATTAACAGAAATAAAAGCACGAACCGTATGTAATTAACGACCGTGTTAAGTCTCCATTCCCACTGTGCTCACTCACTGCTGCTGCTCTGTAATTGTTTTGACACACCTTCAAGCTAACCTGGAAATAAAAATCTTCAGGTTCGGGAGTTTCAAAATAAAGGCGATGTTGAATATGGGTTCTGGACAAGGGGGTAATGCTAACAAGCCATCACCTGCCGTTAGCATTCCATTGACTGCCATTCATTTTGGCGTCACTTTGACAGCGAATAACTCTGAAGAAAATCTGAAGCGTTTAAAGACTCTATTTGTCCATTGTTTATTGCTAAAGAAACACGATAATGTATAAAAGGCTCCATTACCTTGTATCTCACGTTATGGCTCCGTAGCAGACGTTTTTGTAAAAAATAGGCTAACGATTGTGTCATGACCACGCGATACTAAATACGGAGTAAATGTAGGGTTATGTTGGAGGTAATTGACATGACATCAGAGGTGTATTCTGTCAGGAGCTTGTCAATGTCCTCGTTCAGCTTCAATTGTTGACTTAGATTTTGGCACACAGTAAAACCTGGAGCTCTGGAGCAAGAGTCACTTACTTTAAGATTTAAATAAATGAAATAAACAAGGAATTGATTTTAATCTTTAGTCAGTCAGGAGCAGCTGAGATGTTTCTCTCACACATTATTCGTGGAACAGGTAAATATATACCTACACACACTCCGTAGTAATCTATATTTAAAATAAAAACAAATAGTTAGCAGGGTTTTAAAAGTGTTAACCAAATCTACGTTTCATAGCCTTTGTAATATTTCGTGCTCCTAAATGAGTATTTTATTGTGAAATCTCTTGTCGGAAGTTGTAGTTTTTTTTTCCCGTTAGCTTCACCGTGGTTTTGTAACGCGCAGTAAGGTCACACGGGCTGTTTACATCAGCTAACACAGCTAATTATACAGCGTGCAGGTTATACTTTTACATGTCGGTTGATTTACTTACTGGTGATTTACTGATGGAACCAGTTTAATCAGATGAAATGGGTAAACATTTGTTGAACCAGTTTAAAACAGGTAAGTTAAGCTTTCCTGAATTGGTTGTTACTATGTTATTATTCTCCTAGTTCAGCTAACTAATTTGCAGATTAATCGATTGTTAAAATAATAATTTATTTTAGCCCCAGTTATATTGCATATTTAGTTTTCACCCTTTCTTAAACTAATGCCATTTAGTCATCCATCCAAATTTTAAACTAATTTAGAAAATCATCAAAAGAAAACATGAATGAATGCTTTTTTCCATCCACTAACGTTACTGTTGTGTGAATATTAGAGTACTTTATTAATCCCAGCGGAAATCGTACTGTTACAGCAGTTTAGAGCAAAAAAGACAAAGTGCAATACTTACCAACAATAGCTTAAATACGTAAGATTTATTTTTCTACATAGAAATGCTGTGCAATGGTAGACAAATAAACCATAGTGATGTGGACACAGTGCAAGTAGTGCTCAGTTAAATGCAAGTAGCCTACGGTAAAGTTGTAGTATTATTGAATTGGTTGTGGGGCTGATTCTTCAAACATTGTGCTGTAGTTGTGACATCACCTTAACTCAGTGCGTTTACTCCCATAGTCGAACATCAGATCCTGCATCAGTTCAACACCTGAAATCCTCAGACGACTTCTCAGCCAATCAGAGCTCCCTGCCCACCCCCTTACCTCAGAAAGCCATGTATAAAGACCAGACCAAAAAAACCGTGGTGAGCTCAGGGTCCTCAGTGTTTAATCTGTAGCTCCAGCTTTAAACTGATGACCCATTCAGGGTTCAACATCACGTTCAGTGTCTGTCTGTAATCATAAATCTGCCCTCCGACTGACACGAGAAGAAGCTCAGTGATGTGCTGAGAGCTGAAATTTCCCATTCACTTCAATGCAGTCAGAGTTTGACCACAGCAGCATCATTAGAGGACATTAAAGGAACCTCATTAGAGGAACTGCAGCTGAAGATACTCCAGTCCCTGAGTCATCGTGTCCTTCTAGCTGTCTGCTGACCTGGTTTCTGATCTTTGGTCTGGTGAGTTAGTCCGATGGCGCGGCACAGTAAGCTGCAGAAGCAGGTCCTTGCTCTGTACCGGCAGTTTCTGCGGGCCGGTCAGGACAAACCAGGCTTCATCCCCCGAATCCGTGACGAGTTCAGAGTGAATGCTTGCATCAAGAAGACGGACGTGATGCACATTGAGTATCTGTACAGGCGAGGACAGAGACAGCTGGAGCAGCTGAGGGACGTAAACACCAAACAGCTAGGCTCTTTCTCCAAACCTGCAGAGAAGAGCTGACCTCTGACCTGCTGTATGTCTGTGGCTGTTAATGCCACGATAAATACTTGGTTACGACCAAACTGTAATGCTGAGATGCTGAAGACCAATAGGCAAGCAAATGCTCAGTATGGAGAAAAGATGTGATGCGATTTATCATAAAATAAATTTTTTTGATGTTAAATATGCAAAATGTTGTCTTACTGTTTAGACTCATGAACATGAATAAACTTTCTTTGACACACTTGATGATAATTATAATAATACAGTCAGTGATGTGGATAAAACTATAATGTGGAAAAGATTAATATTGCAGTCATTATCACAGGATGGAGCATTCCGCATGTTAAAGGGATAGTTTGGATTTTTTGAAGTAGGGTCAGGGTGCAAAGTCAACGTTTTTGTCCACTGGCCAAATTGCTAGTGAATAGTAAAATGTTACCATCCACTCAATGGATTATATTTGTTTTTTTGTTTTTTTTGGCTGGTAAGTGAAGCAATTCTACTATCCACTTGCATATTTTACCAGTACGTTGCTGGTAAATGGTGCAAATTTTGAATGTTGTGCCCTGAGTGGGTTTGTATAAGGTATTATCCTTCAGTCAGTGGATTACCTACAGTAGATGGCGGTCGGCACGCCCCCAGTTTGGAGTACCGACATGAAAGCTGAGAAATGGGCTGCTGTGGAGGGGGCAGTTTATACTGTTATACTTTTAACTTCAGTACAAAAATATTAACAGCAAAATGTAGGCTACTTAAAGTATTCAAGTAAAAGCATATATACTTTTACTTAATTTTTTGTAGTAATTTTTGAGTACTTCTTCCATCACTGTTTTTACTGCAGTAAAGGATGTACATGGTGTGACCGCTGGGCGGCAGCAGCCAGTCTGAATCACCGACTGACACCAACGAAGAAGAAGGGATGTAAACAGGAAGTGAGATGTTTTGCATTCACAGTAGCTAGCTAGATGACAGAAGACTCGTTTTTCGGTATATTTCTGTGAAAATAGCGAATTTAGCTTCTATTAGCGGTTACAGGTGAAGTTGTAAGGGTTCGCTTTCATCACAACTGTCCGCTGTTTTTTTTATTTGTTTTTTTTTATCGCTTATTCGTCATTTTATTCCGTCATGGCAGGTTCAGTGAACTCAGGAGGAGAAATGACAAACGCTCAGTTATTTCAGCAGGTGAGAAACCCTGTGCTCAAGTACAATTTTGAGGTGCTTTTACTTTACCGAGTATATCGAGCATTTGCTGTATCTTATACTTATACTGTACTCCACTACATCTCAGAGGGAAATAGTGTACTTTTTAATGCACTCCATTTTTCTGACAGCTTTAGTTACTTTTACAGATTTTAAAAACAAAGCGTAATCAACTTATAAATAAACATGTAGTATGATAGATTAAACTACCCAGCAGTGTATATAAAGTAATTAAAACCCTACTAACACATCAATGCATTAATAATTATAATCCGATAATGTTTATTATTCTGAAATGGGCAGTTCTGCATAGTAAGTGCCAACGTGTATTTATACATTTTTATATTTTATTTATCCAATGTCTCTTCCCATTCACTTTATATACGTTATATTTAGCTTTTCTTTCTGTAACTTATATACCTGGATCAAATCAAACCCTTCTCTGAGATCCAACCCACATGTAGGAGATCAATGTAAAACCTGATAGTTTATGTTACAGCCATCTATGGAAGAAGGGAACACATCCACCTTTAAATAACGAAGTTTGATTTAGAGTGATTTAGGCTTCTTTTAAACTGGCTGTAATTGTATTTACAGTATTTACAGTAGTGAATTCGTGTTAAACACAAGTAGAAGGGGAAAGGGCCACCGGTGGAGCCAAATCAACAAAACACAGCACAAATCTACTCTGAGAAAAGAAAGACAAACTGCTCTGACTGAACCCAAAACAAAACACAGATGGCAGCATATACCTCTAAAGTATAGTGTCTTTAATAGAAATGTAAAGATTCTTACCTGGTCCTTCTCACAATTACTGATTACAATCACAATTACAAATCTGTATATAAGTTAAAGGTGTATATAGATATTATTTATTTTATTTGTATTTTTGTCTCTTTTTTTTAATTTTTATTCATCATTCAATCACTTATTTCTAGTGCTGTCAGTTAAACGCGTTATTAACGGCGTTAACGCAAACCCATTTTAATGCCGTACATTTTTTTATCGCGAGATTAATGTTCTTTTTGGCCTAGCAAACGTTTGTGGTTTTTTTCACATGCTGTTGCAACAACTAGTAACGTTAGAAAAACTACAACACCACACCGGATCTAGCTAGACCAGAAACAAAACAACAGACACACTTGTTTGGGCTTGCGAGCCGGCCAAAAAGTAGTACATACCTGCAAACTAGTTGCTTTTCGGCGAAAATTGCCGTTTTGAATGGGAAATGTCATCCACGTGAATCGTGTAGATCCGAAGAGTTTTTATTGGGGGGAGGTCCGAGACCCGGTGCTAATACGGCACTGGTGCCTTAACGACCGTTATCTACCGGATTTCGGTGCCTTATTTAGGTGCCACTTAAATGCCTGCGCTTCTCTCTGATGCTCCGAAAACGGACGTTAGAGGGAACTGAAACATCGCCGCACGGGACGCTAGTCAACACTACACTTAGCAGTAACGTTAACCTACTGTTAGCTAGCAGCTGGAGTAAACACGGTTAAAATGCTGACAGCTAAACGGTGTAAAGTGTGACTGTATTTCACTGGAGAGGCTTCTAACACCAGACTGTAGCTACCGTTGTCTGAAAAACACAGACTCGGCCTTGCCTCGCCAGCCTCATGGTGCATTCAAAGTTATTGTAAAATACCCTTTTCCCATCCAGTGGTTGTTTTCGCCATTTTGTGCTCCTTAGAGATCAACTTTTTATTGTTTTATATTTTTGAACAGACAAATACAATTGAACATGGTACTCGTTTTTTATATATATATATATTTATCTATCTATCTATCTCTTTCGGTTCAGGCACCGTTTTAAAAGTATCGTTGTATCATGTTGATAAGAGCATTAAAATGAGAAAAAAATAATGGGACAAAAAGAAATCAATGGACATTTAGAATAGAGAAAAATGTGCGATTAATTGCGAGTTAACTATGACATTAATGCGATTAATCGCGATTTAAATATTTTAATCGTTTGACAGCACTACTTATTTCCTGTTGCCTTTTTTGACTCTTGAGCTGCTGTACAAAGCGAATTTGCCCTGGTGTATGATCAATACAGTTCTTATCTTAGTATGTCTTCCGCCCTCCGGCAGATGGCGCTGCTGCGCTGGCTGTCCTCTCAAACTGACGATGACCGGATGATCTTGGCGGCAGTGACTGGCGTCCAGGTCGGCAGAGAGCTGCTGAACCGATTTACCGGCCAGGAGAAAGTGGACGCCTACAAGGTACCTGTCTGTTTTTTTCTGCAGTATTCAGAAAAACTCATGTCTGATCCTGAAAGGAAAGCATGCAGTCTCATTCAGGTTAATGTACGGAATCCCTGAAGTGTCTTTTTTTTTTTAACAACTTTATTGAAATAAGAGGACAGGAGAACAACAGAGACACATACACATCCGTTTCAGAATTATAACATAAATCAGGGGCATTATTAATGGCCGACTCCATCTGCATTCTTTTCTGGGTTTTTCAAATTGAAATGCCCACTCAGCCTTAGCAAAAAGCAGGGAAGGTTTTCACACTAAGCTTATCATTGAGGTTATAATGAATGTAAATGCTAGCGCTAACTGAGTCAAGGTTAGCTGTGCTAAGTTTGAACGTAAAGGCACAGTAGCTAAGCAATGTACTGCTGTGGACGCCAGCCACGTTAGTATGGATCCAAAGGTCACACAATAACACTAACTAAGTAACTGATTGAGGCAGCGGTAGACCAGCAAAGTGAAATGACTGGTTTAGCTTTGAAGGGAGCAATATAACGGCTTCATTTCCCGTCAGAAAGGGCTGTCTGACAGGCAAGGTAAAGTGGGAAAATATTCTAAATATAGCGTTAACTGATATTGGTCTTTTGTTAAGAGTCTAAATGCTCTGACACACCAACCCGAAATTTTTAAGACAGAAATAGGCCATGCAGTTGCTGAATCTGTCTTCATTTCAGATCGACAAAGGTCAGTTTAAAAGATTTTCGTCAGATTTTGAGAGGCGTTGGTCAGGCTCATCCCGCTCGTCATTTCCGGGTTAGCACTCCACCAATAAGATTGGCCATTGAGTCCGACTGCACGCCTTCCGACTCAACATGTCAAATCGGCCCAAATGAACGCCGACGGCTCCTCAGACTGACGACGGCACGGAACACACTCGAACAGACTCGATTCACTGACCTCACCAGACTGTCCAACGGCCGATAATCGGGTTGGTGTTGGGGTCGGGGGCTTAAAATACGTTCAGCTGCTGCCCCCGTCCTCAGCAGTACATTTTGCTCTCTTCAAAGCCACCAAACGCCCTTGACAAAAAAAAAAAGTTAATTTTACCTCGACGAACACAGGAGTTGCTGGTCTTCCTCGGTTGGCTAGTTTGTTTGTGTTGTTGTGTGACTTTCGGATCCGAACTAACACGGGTGTCCACAGCAGTACATTGGTTAGCTTCCGTGCCTGTAACGTTACTCCTGTCTACTTATCCAAACTGGCCATCTATGTAAGTTGCTGTAGATAATACACTGACTATGGATAAGGATACAGTACATGTAGCACCGTCATTATCCAGAAACCTACGTAACGGTCGCATGGAAAAATGTTTTTTATAAGGGCTTGGGGAAAACAGCATTTGACACTAAAACATACGTACTTTGACCAAAATATGAATATTTGGCTTTGAATACATAAGGAACACTATTGGGAAGCTACATAATGATATAATAACCTAGGTTGTTTTAACGTGTAACTCATTAGGTGGCTCATTGTGTTTTTGTGTGTGTGTTCCCTCAGAGAGAGTGCATCCTTAGCATCTCAGAGTTCCTCCGTCAGAACCCGCGAGCCTCGCAGGCCAACATCAACGCCGAAGTGGAGAAAAGAGTTCTGGTTTTCGCCGCTCAAGTCAAAGCTCTGGAGACAGCTTCAACATTCTGAATGAACTGCTCAATGTTTCAATATTTATCAAAAATGTAAAAACCTCAATAACGTGGGCACATTTATATCTTCATAGCTGATCTGTATACTAATTAAACACTTTATGTGTTAAGTGTAATTATTTAGTTTGTTCTTAACTGATTAATTGATCAACACTTTCCATCCAGAGAAGAAGCACTGGGATGGAGCTCTGCAGATTTATACCCTGTTTACACATACGTAGTTATTTTAAAAAACGGAGACATTTCCCTTTGTTTGTGCCCTTCGTTTACACGCAAACGGGGAATTCGACTCCGAAAACGATTCTTTCTAAAAACTCCGGCCAGAGTGGAGATTTTGGAAAACTTTGTTTGCATGTAAACTGAGACAAACGGAGGTTTAGGCAGCCGAGGAAGTGATTTGTTGCGTTTCGTTGCTGTTGTTGCTATTTTCGGGATTCTGATTGGCTAACGTGGGCTTGAGCTTCTCGTTACACTGCCACCTACAGGTTTGGCATGCTCTTGACGGAATTTACGGCTTTTATACACGGGAACGTGTAAATAAACACTTTTCTGAAAACTGACAGCTGTGCACGATGTTATTTTTGAAAACGGAGACGTTGAAATGTCCGTTTTTGAAAATAGCCGGCCACGTGTAAACGTAGCATTAAACTGTGGAAAAACCTTGTAAAAGTCTTGAATTTGTTATCAGGATGTTGAAACTCTCCTGATACCTTGATGATTCCTTACAATAAAAGCTTCTGGAAAACAAAGCTTCATTGTGTTCTTTAGGAAGAGACGTTCTGACCAGGTGTAATAACATTATTATTAGCTGTGAATTGTGAGAAACTTGTCATCCAGATTAAAACCTTGTCCTTCCCCCATTGACTTGGTCTACATTGAGTTCTTTCTACAAAGCTAACGTGAAGGAATAATCCAATAATCATGCTAATCTTATATTCTGTATATTTACTGTTGAAGCATTAAGAGTTGTGTGTTTGATTTAGGTTGGGTTGAGAGGCATAAAGCATCTCATCATTTAAGAATGTCTGAGTCAACACAGAATGTTTCAGCTTGACCTTTAATTAAATATGATCAAAAGAGGGTTAGATAAGCTTGCAGAAAACCAGCTTTACTCCAAGGTCAGTTTGTTAGAAGTGTGGTGTAACTGTCAGCCGCGGTGAAAAACAGTGACTATTTGGAGAGTGAATCATCGTTTCACCCTGGATACAGGAGAGATGAGCCGGTTGCTGGGGGTGATGACCTGCCCGGAGACTGGAGGAGCGTCTGGAATAATAAAAATTGTGGGCAGAGTCTTTTCGACCCATTCAACACCTCTCGACCCATTAACAGACGTTTCTATGGTTAAAAGAAAATGAAGGCTTGCGGCCTTCAGGTGAGACTTTGTCAAGACATGTACCAACGAAACGTGTCGGGTGTTTCTGATTTAATTTGAGGGAATTTCCATCCTTCTACATATTTGGTGGTTTTCACAACATTGTGAGAGTTTATATTCTACCCTAAAACATACACATTAGGTCTTTGTGATTACATAACTAAGTTATTGACAGATTCAACTTCAATTTTACAACTTTTCAACTAAAGACAAAACAAACTGATTCATCAGATTTTTCTTTCTTGCAGCATTGAGAAAAATCCAATAATAAAAAAAAAAAATGAATAGCCTACATTTTACAGACTTTTTTTTAAAGATTGGATTGGGAAACACTTGAACTCATAACCTCAGTGATTTTAAAATACTAGCTAAAGTTTAATCTAAAGTATGTACATCATTTACACGCAGGGAGACATATAGCTTATATGTATTTCTTTTATTCCTACTTTTGTATAATTGGCCGTTTTTTCCACTAACTCTTGGCGGTTTCTGGAATAAAAATGGCCAGAAAAAAAACATCAAACTGGTAAAGTGTAGTAAAGTAGAACAGCTTCCTTTTTCCTGCCTGACTCAACGCTGCTCATTGGCTGTGCTTTGCTGTTGATCTCGCCCACTGAACTCGTCTGTTTTCTTAATTGGACAACCTCGTCGTAGCGTCACTATAGCGTCCTCTCTAATTCGCTGAAACAGTGGGCGGGTGGAAAACTTCGGGTTCAAATCGAATACTTGTGTCAGTGGATCTTCCAGCAGTTCCCGGTGTGTTTAACTGCTTTTAACCATCGTTTATTCACTGCCGGGTTTAGTCCGTTTTTGTGCCGGTGAAAAGCGAATATTGTCGGGATGGATGTCTCGCAACAAAATGGTGAAATTGCGGAGATTTCAAAGAAACTGGGAAAGTGAGTAAAGCTAATGTTAATGTCGATGTCACGAAGGGCTAACAATTAGCATCAATGCTAACGTCCCACAGGTTAACATTACTGGTAGTCACGTTTAATGCTAACGGTAAATGATGTTGATTTGTGTTGGGAATTATTTTTTAGCCGGCAGAAAACACCGCAGTGACTCTGAAAACTACAACATATAGAACGTGTTATACAGTGGTGGAAGAAGTACTCTGATACTTTACTTAAGTGAAAGAAGAAATACTACAAACAGTCCAGTTCCGTAGATATGACTATATATCTATGGTCCATTACAAGTACAAGTCCTGTTAAAATGTAACTTACGTAAAATATACTTAAAGTGTCAAAAATAGAAGTACGCATTATGCAGAACAGCTGGGAGACACAGGTCAATCTAGGGCAAATGTTAGGTTAATAGGGTGAACATCTTAATATAATATATCACCATGTAATATTGCCCCAGTTATACTCCCAATTATTGTTTGTATTACAAGTTTTCTAAAATGTTATGTTTAAATATGCAAATTAGGCATGATCTAATGCTAACTTTTGGTGAATTTAGGAAAAGTCTATATACATAGTGTAGTAAAATAAACCTCTAAATGTGTATTTTGAATGTCTTCTTTCTAACGTTACTAGTCTGAAAGAAGACGTATATAAATAAATACATGAAACTGATAATACTCATGTACTTCTTTTGATGCTGATTTTAACTAAAGATGGTCCGATACCATTTTTTTGCTTCCCGATTCCGATACCTGAACTTGCGTATCGGCCGATACCGAGTACCGATCCGATACCAGTGTGTCATATATTTTATTATGTTTTAACAACTGTATACTACTATCCCTGTATGGATGTGATATGATTTCTATCTTTGTTGTCAGTCTGGCTAAGGTTAAACTCTTTGTGAAACATAAATGCCACAGAACGTTCTTTTATTCTCCAGTTTGACAGTCAGTTATAACGGAAAAAGAACATAAATAAACTACTTTAACGTATATTTTCTTTAGGGCTTTATTACATGGTATCGGACGGTGCATAAACTCCAGTACTTCCCGATACCAGCGTTTTAGGCAGTATCGGAGCCGATACTGGTATCGGTATCGGAACATCTCTAATTTTAACTACCCGAAGATTGGACTTGGGAGTATTTTTAGATTGTTGTATTGATCATTTAAAGCATCTGAGTACTTTTCCACCACTGCATAGTTGTTTTGAACTAAAATTAATGTAATTAGTGTTTTTAACCCTGAATTTGTTTCAACAGGTCTTTGTCCATGGATACAGACAACAACATGGAAGCCTACCACAGGTAACTCTAAGAAATTAAATGATACACTACTTTTTGTGTGAAACAAAGCTAATCACCCATGTCATGTTCTTACATTTTAACTTTCTATGTACATTCAAATTTCACAATAATGATTGCCGAAAAAGTTACCATAGGGTTTACATGGGAAATTGGTAAGCGGAGGCATCTTCCCTGATGCTCAATTAGCCTTATATTACGTAAAATATTAAATAATTTATTGGGACATTAGAAGAAGCAGTCTTCAGTGTTTCCTTTTAGGATTTCTTTTTTAGCAGTGGGGGCAGGTCACTTCACTGCAACACAAACAAATATATTTATTCACACACAATGAGGCATATTTTCAGTTGTGATTTAACTATATTTTTTGAGGAACTATAGGGCACTTAACATCTACAACAGGTCTACACTTAGAACAGACCCACCGCAGTAACGTTTTTGGTGGAGCTGTTCGTTTAATAGTCGACTCGGAAGAAAGCGAACGTTTTGACAATAAACTACATCAACATTATGTGGAGTTAAACTGGACGGGCCCAGTAACCTCTGAATGCAATGTGAGCGGCAGCCAACGAGGGGTGCATTATGTCGGCAGGATAATTTAAAAGGCAACCGCGACTAAATTTTTTGTACAGCCCTATTTCTGGCAGAAATTTTGCCATGGTGGGCCGCCACTACAAAACCAACATAGCGGAAACACAGAGTCTTTATTTCAGGCGAGATGGGGCACCTCCACTAGAAAATGGACGAGATCTGAAAGTGTTTTTAAGGCAGTCTCTCGTGTCCCTTTAGTGTAAAGTCAGCAGGGTTATCATAAACTGAAACTAAATTTGAAAATAAAAAAAAACAATGTCCTAAAGTTAAACAATATTGCCCTGTTAAAAAAACTAATAAAATAAAAAATAAGGTAAATTCATTTCAGTTTTAGTTTTTTAGCTATAATATTTCACTTCCTTAAAAAAGGTGTCAGCACGACTTTCCGTCAACTCTTGTGACATTGAACCAAAATGAAAAAAGCGAGCGGTAAAAAGAAAAAAGGCAAGGATGGGGAGCCTGGAGTGTAGGATCACTCACTCACTCACTCACTCACTCACTCATTTTGACCAGCAGGAGTCAGGCTTCTTATTGTGTAAGCAGTTCAGCAGTCTTGAAACTGTGGTGATGGTGAGTCCAGATGAACTACACCAGAATAAAGATTATTCCACTTGGTGAAATCCCAGACTGAATGAAATGATTACAATATTGAGAGTCCACTGTGGTGCAGATTGTAAACGTAATGCATTCTTCCTCGGACATATTCTGACATATGTTTCAAAGAAAATTGCATAGAGTGGATTTACTTGAGTCACAAGGAAGGTTGTGGTTGAGAAAAGAAAACTGAATTAATTTTTAATCTACAGGAATATTGGTCAGACATAAAGTAAGAGCACTACACAATTATCTAGAGAGCAAAATCTAAAATAAAAATTAGGAAAAAAAGAATCATATTAAATATCCTCAGTCTGATTGTCAAAAGCAAACAGCGGGCCCCAAAAGGTCCATCATGAGATAATGGGGACTTTTTTTTTCCTTTTAAGGGTCTGAGTGTCTGTATTTTGGCTACACAGTTTAAGACTTGTTATAGGAAGTGAGGTTGAACTTCCAAAATTCTAAAAAACAAAACAAAACTCCCACCATTGCCAAAAATCATGCCATATACATTTACATAGCCAAAATGGTCGAAAAATTAAAAAGCCAAAAAATGTCCCTCGTGAGGCACAAAGGGTAAGCAGAAATTCCAAACATTTTATTGTTCCAGCTTCTCTTATGTGAGGATTCAATGATTTTCTAAAGATATGTGTTGTATTGAAAACTAAAGAGGTTTTGGTTTTGAACTGCTGAATACATCACCTTGGAATTTTTTCACTATTATAAATTGTAACCAAAATTGATGAATCAAGGATTATTAAGAAAGAAATTGTCAGATTAGTTGATAATGAATTAAATGAATAATTAGTTGTAGCTCTAGTTTAGACTACATTGTCGTAATAATGACCCACTGATGTCTTTTTTTTTCTTCTTTTTTTCAGATTCATTCAAGATGGTAAAGATGTTGCCAAACAAGGGGATCTGAAAGGGGCTCTGAAGCTCTTCAAACTGGCGTACAACATTCACCACAGTCAAAAACTTGAAAGCAGGATAAAGAAAGTTGAGGAACTTCTTGCTGAGGTTGATTTGGAGGATGAAGATGAAGAGTTTGTCAATGTTAACAACAGCGGTTTAATGCTTTTCAAAGAGTTATATGACAAACTTTATGACTACCAAAGAAATGGAGTGGCCTTCTTATACAGTCTCTACAGAGATGGTCGTAAAGGTGGGATCTTGGCAGATGACATGGGCCTTGGTAAAACCATCCAGGTGGTAACATTTCTCTCTGGCATGTACGACAATGATATGGCTAAACACACACTGCTGGTCATGCCAACCTCACTCATCACAAACTGGACCAAGGAGTTTGCCAAATGGACTCCTGGCCTGAGGGTGAAGGAGTTTCACGGTGCGGGCAAAGAGAGGACCAGGAATTTGGAGAAAGTTCAGAGAAGAAATGGCGTCATCATCACCACATACACAATGCTTATGAACAACTGGCAGCAATTGTCATCATACCATGGCAAAGAGTTCACATGGGACTACATGATCCTGGATGAGGCACACAAGATAAAATCCACAGCCACGAAAACGGCCAAAAGTGCCACCGCCATACCTTCAAAAAACCGAGTTCTTCTCACAGGCACTCCAGTCCAGAACAACCTAAAAGAAATGTGGGCTCTCTTTGACTTTGCGTGCCAAGGCGCCCTCCTCGGCACAGCTAAAACATTCAAAACAGAGTTTGAGAACCCCATCACCCGGGCCCGAGAGAAGGACGCCACTCCAGGGGAGAAGGCTCTCGGGTCTCGGATGTCTGAGAACCTCATGACCATCATAAAACCCTACTTCCTCCGCAGGACAAAAGCAGAAGTGCAAAAGAACAAAATGAACGGCACACATCCGTGCGAAGAGGACTTTTCAGACAAGGACAACGAAGTTCGAAACCTTCCAAAAGACTCTGGAGCAGTCATGCCCACGCTAATGAGAAAGAACGACTTGATTGTCTGGACTTACCTGAGCTCTGTTCAGGAAGACATATACAGGCAGTTCCTTTCGCTGGACCACATCAAAGAGCTGCTCATGACCACCAGATCACCTCTGGCTGAATTAACCATAATGAAAAAGCTGTGCGACCACCCAAGACTGCTCTCTGCTGCAGCCATAGCCAAGTTAGGCTTGGAGGAAAGTACAGCTGAAAATGAAAACATGGAGGCAGACGTAGGCAGCATCGCAAACGTTTCTGATGAGACCTTAATATCTGAGTCTGGGAAACTTGTCTTTCTGTTTGCGCTGCTCGAAAGGCTCAGAGAAGAGGGCCACCGCACACTCATCTTTGCTCATTACAGGAAAGTGCTTGACATCATCCAACGCATCTTGGGCAACCGAGGCTTCAAAGTATTGAGACTGGATGGCACAATAACACAGATTGCGGAGAGAGAGCGGCTCATTACTCTGTTCCAGACAGACAAACGTTACTCTGTCTTCCTCCTGACCACCCAGGTTGGAGGAGTTGGCATCACTTTGACGGCAGCAAATCGAGTCGTGATCTACGACCCCAGCTGGAACCCAGCAACAGACGCCCAGGCTGTTGACAGGGTGTACCGCATCGGCCAGACTGAAAACGTCGTCGTTTACAGGCTGATAACCTGCGGCACGGTGGAGGAGAAGATCTACAGACGGCAGGTTTTCAAAGACTCCCTCATCAGACAGAATACTGGAGACAAAAAGAACCCTTTTCGGTATTTCAGCAAGCAAGAGCTGAAGGAGCTCTTCATTCTGGAAGACCCACGGTCCTCATCCACGCAGATGCAGCTTCAGGCTCTGCACTCAAGACAACGACGGACAGACCCTGAACTGGACGAGCACATTGCCCACCTCCACACCATGGAGATGTTTGGGATCTCTGACCACGACCTGATGTATTCTCTCGATGTCAACCGTGACGAGGCCGAGGACCAAGAGGCGCACCACTACATTGAAGGGAGGGTCCAGAAGGCCCAGGAGCTGATGAAGGCTGAGTCAGAATTACAGATGCAGTTGGCAGAGAGCATGGCATCAAGCACAGAACCAGCCTGGCTCAGACAACCACTGGACAACCACAACAGAGAGCGGTCTAATGAGAAAAAGACAAGAAATCCAAGACCAAGTCCTTCCTATCCACAGCCTGACCACAGTGTCAACGGGTCACCTGTTGTGGTGGTGTTGGACGAGTCGGGTTCTGACAAGGATGCTGTTCAACGATATCTGAGTGACAGAGTCATTGATCTTACTGTAGATGACAGTATGTCAGAAGAACAACCTTTTGTAGAAGGAAGCCAAGACAAGCTTGCCCAGCAGAACCTGGATTCCCCAAAACACCCGTCTGTCAAGAAGGAGAGAAGATGGCTGATAGAAGAAGACGCTGCTCCTCAGGAGGTGATTGAGGAATCTTTGGTGATGTCAGAGGCCAGTGATGCTGCAGCAGGTGATAAGGCAGATGCCTCTGTTCAAGAGCTAATGGATGAGTCTGCATCGTCTGAGGATGCAGGTGTTTCAGCAGGTGACGGCAGCCCGGATTACATTACAGCGCTTGATGAAGATGAGGAGCTAAACGGAACTTCACACTCACAATACAACTCCAAGATGGACTTGGGGCATTCACATGTCACACCCCTGCAAAACAAAAGACTTTCTGTCTTGCAAGCATCCTGTTCAAGCTTCAAAGCAGACACATCATCAAGAGTCAGCACGGGGCTTGAATCCTTTGAAGGCAACTTCCATTTACAGCTTGAGGACAGTGACATGTTCTCAGACCGTGATGTCCTGGACCTTCAGGAGACAGAAGCA